>NC_138202.1:134529652-134772152 GCF_964194415.1 Vipera berus | reverse complement strand
GTGATTCACTTCTGTTAGTAACACAGTTGTTAAGTGACTCTGGTTTCACTATTGATTATTCTTGGCAGCAGGTTGCAAAAGGTGATCACATGGCCCCAACCCTCACAAATACATGCCAGTTGCCAAACATGTTAATATTGATCACATGACCACAGGGATAACTGCAGTGTTTGTACCCAAAGGTGCTTTCCCAAAGGCAAGTGGACTTTCTTCGTTTTTTTCCTCCTTGAAACGGTTTCGCTTGTCATCCAATAAGCTTCTTCAGTTCACTTCTTGGATGAGAAGTGAAACATTTTCAAGGGAAAAAAAAACAACTAAGGAAGTCCAGTTGCCTTTTGGAAAGCATCTTTGGGATAACCATGGCCTGGATGATTCAGAATCTCCATAGCCATTTGCAATGGCCATAAGTGTGAAAAATGGCCATGTCCCAAGTGCCGCGTAGCAGAGTGAGCACCTGTTACTCGTCCCAGCTTCTGCCAACCTAGCAGTTCGAAAGCATGTAAAAAATGCAAGTAGAAAAATAGGGACCACTACGGTGGGAAGGTAACAGCGTTCCGTGCGCCTTTGGTGTCTAGTCATGCCGGCCACATGACCATGGAGACATCCTTGGACAAGCGCTGGCTCTTCGGCTTTGAAACAGGGATGAGCACCAGCCCCTAGAGTTGGAAACAACTAGCACGCATGTGCGGGGGAACCTTTACCTTTACCTTTTACCCTTTTTCCAGTGCCTTTGTAACCTTGAAGAGTCACTAAAGGGATGGTTGTAAAATGAGGACTTACCTGTAATTTTAGAATTAAATACAATCAATATTGGGGTAAACCTCATTCAATGAAAAGCTACAGTCATTACCAATCAAGAGTGGTGTCTGTTATTGTATGGGCAGGCTTCTATCCCTCAGCTGTGTTCAGCTCATTGTTCTCATTAACAAAATCTGCTTCAAAAGTCATCCAAAACCTTCAGAGAAGATCTGAGAAAGAAAGAAAGAAAGGAAGGGAGACTTTTGTTGATGAATGAATTCACTACATCAAACTAAAAGCACTGGGTTGATTTAACTTTATTTTTGTTCACAATAGTCTCTTGTTAGCACAAGGGGGCCACTCTTAGTTCACCAGATGTTCAGTGATCATGGCACAAAGGGAAACTCTTATTCCTTTATTTTATTATTAAAGGAGAATAAAGGAGAATTATTAAAGTTCTCCAGTTTTAATATTTAGCAGAACAGAATTGAGTGTCATTGAATGTCAAGCTTCTTAAATACTTTGGCAGTTTTGTCAGGTAGGGTTTTTTACTTATTTATTTGTTTCTTATAGTTTTGTGATAAAAAACAGGTTTTTGTGTGTTTTTTTTACTTTGTCTTTTCTTTTCATGCCTTACTAACACTGGAACTACTCATCCAAGTAAGGTCATTGGGATGTGTTTTTCAACAATCAAAAGATGTAGATAATCTTTTTGATGGTGCCTGTAAATTTCTAGAGTTCATGGTCCAGTTAAGATAGTTAAGAGTCATCTGGTACCTGAAGGCCTTTCTGTACTTAGGAAGTTTACAAGTCACTTCTACACTAGTCTTCTCAGCAAAATATTAGCAACCCAATATGTGAGGGTTTAGATGTGGGGGTAAACTTAATGAGCAATCCCCTAAGCACATTTTATAATAGCATAGGTGTTGTGCCCACTGGAAAGCTTGGATCATTAACAAAATAGAAATGCACAACATGTGCTGAATCCATTAGCAACTAATGTGCTTGGCTAATACCAGTTCCACCTTCAGGTGGGAGTGCCCAGAGTTGAATTCTAAAAGTTGAATTTAGTAAAAAGAAGATAGAGGATAATATTTTAGTTTGCTACTCCTAACAGACAGACAACTTTTCATTGTGTACTTGGGGAGGCGATTTAGCCAACCTGAGTTTAGACACAGTTTTGGAATCACATATGTGGGTTGTGAGGACACCACTTAAGTAGATTCTTCAATAAAAACAAAGATTTGTTTTGAATGTATAAATCTAACTAGGTGGCTTCAAGGACCTCATCAGTGCTCCAATATCTCAGGGGCTGCCGCAAAGAAGAGAGAGTCAAGCTATTCTCCAAAGCACATGAAGGCAGGACAAGAAGCAATGGATGGAAACTAACCAAAGAGAGAAGCAACCTAGAACTAAGCAACCTAGAACCAGTGGAACAACCTGCCTTGTGAATGGTCCAACAATGGAGGTTTTTAAGAAGAGACTGGACAACCATTTGTCTGAAATGGTATAGGGTTTCCTGCCTGAGCAGGAAGTTGGATTAGAAGACCTCCAGGGTCCCTTCCAACTTTATTATTATTATTATTATTATTATTATTATTATTATTATTATTATTATTATTATTATTATTATTATTATTATTATTATTATTATTATTAAACTTTTGTTCATAAAACATGAAAGTCAGTCAACTGAACACTCAAATTGACTGGCACTAATGGTTGACATGGGCTGCTGCCAGCATCCTAGGTATCAACCAGGTATCTCCATAAAATGTAAGACGTTCCAAGTAGCACAGTTTTTTGTAGCTTTGCTGGAGTTATTGCAGGAAGTTGCAATTTCTTGATGTGTTTTGTAAAGTTTTTGGACATAGTTCCCAGTGCCCTGATGACAATGGGTATCACTGTTACTCGTTTCATCCATAATCGCGCAGTTTTGATGGCCAGGTCATGGTATTTCATAATTTTTCCAGTTCTTTTTCTTCGACTCTGGCATCTCCTGGTACAGCGATATCAATCAGCTGTATGCTTCGGTTCTCTACAGCTGTGATATTTGGCATGTTGTGTTCCAAATGGTGATCTGTCTGTATTTGGAAGTCCCACAAGATCTTCATCCTCTCATTCTCGACATCTTTTTCCAACCTATGTTCCCATGGCTTTTCGGACACAGGCAAGTTGTAATTTTTACACAATGCCCACTGGATTAGTTTAGCAACTTGGTCATGTCTAGCTTTGTAATCAGTTTGTGCGATTTTGCTGCACTCACATATTAAATGTGAAACAGTTTCAGCTTTGTTGTTGCAAAGTCGGCAATTTGGATTGTCAGTAAATTTTTGTATCTTTGCTTTCATGGCATTAGTTTGTAGTGCTTGTTCTTGAGCAGCCAGTATTAAGCCTTCTGTTTCTTTCTTGATGGTTCCCATCTTAAGCCATGCCCATGTCAAGTTGTTATCACATTTTCCTTCAATGTTTTTCAAATGTTGTCCATGCAAAGCTTTGGTTTTCCATCTATTTAATCTATCTTCCAGCCGTTTTTCCTTATATTCTGCCTTTTTTCTGTTATTTTGATAATGCTCTCTGTTTTCACAGCCTGCAGCAATTTTTCTGTACTTTGATTCACATAGTCATTCAAACTTCGTTTTTCTTCTTCTACAGTTTGGTGGATTTACAGTAGCCCTCTGCCCCCTATTCTTCTTGGCAAGTACAATCTGTCGATGTTACTTCGTGGATGTAGAGCATGGTGCATGTTCAAAGGTTTACGTGTTTTCCGGTCTAGCTGTTCCAATTCGGCCAATGTCCAGTTGATAATTCCAGCTGGGTAGTGTATCACTGGGACTGCCTATGTATTAATGGCTTTAATTATGTTTCCAGCATTCAGCTTTGATTTTAGAATTTTGCGTACTCTTCTGATGTATTCCTTTTGTGTTGACTCTTTGACTTTTCCATTCAAGATGTTATCTGCTTCCAATATGCCTAGGTATTTGTAACCATCATCCTTTGCTAGTGCTTTCATAATACTTTTCCCAGTTCTATTCCTTCTATTTTTCCCACTTTTCCTCGTTGCATGGATAATATAGCACATTTTCCAAGTCCAAAGTCCATTCTGATGTCGCTGCTAAACAGTTGAACTGTGTTGAGTATTGATTCAAGTTCAGTGTGGCTTTTCGCATACAGTTTTAAGTCATCCATGTATAGTAGATGGTTTATCTTGCCATTCTGGCTTGAGATGTGGTATCCCAGTTTTGTGTTTTGTAATATTATTGTCAATGGAATTAATGGGATGTTGAACAGTAGTGGTGAAAGTGAGTCCCCGTGGAAGATTCCTCATCTGATGTTGATTTCACCAATGTTCTCCCTATTTGCTGTTAGAACTGTTTTCCATTTTTGCATATTTGCTTTCAAAAATGTACAGATGTTTTTGCTGATTCCAAAGTTTTCCAGACATGCATTAATCCAACTGTGGGGTAATCAATCCACGCCATATTTAAATTTGTTTTTCATTGTTTTGCATTTTTAAGTACCATTTTGTCAATGAGCAGCTGATCTTTTGTTCCTCTTGATTTTTTATAATTTCCTTTTTGTTCTGCTGGATGCAAATTGTTTTCCATCAGATGATTGAATACTGAATTTGCCAGTATTCTTGTAAAAAGTTTGAATGTTGTTGGCAGACAAGTAATTGGGCGATAGTTGCTTGATTCTGTGCTCTTTTCAGGGTCTTTAATTATCAAGTATGTTTGACCAGCTGTTAACCATTCTTCATCTGTGGTGTGTCGGATTCAGATACCAGTCATTGCAGGGTGTCCAAAATGTCTGTCGGCCTACGCAGCCCAGTTTATTATATTTATACAGTTTTAACAAGCAGGAAAAAGCACACAGCAAAAGCATTGTTTATTGGTGTACTCCCTTGTCAATCTTTAAGAACATCCCAGCCAGGGTTGAATCTTATATATCTTGATGGTTCCTGGCAGTCCTTGGGGGGGGGGCGAAAGCCCTAATAAGCAGGTATATACATAGAATGAAGGCTACCGCTAAGCTTGTAAGGCGCCCTGAGTCTTCAGAGAAGGGCGGGATATAAATGGAATTAAAAAAAATGGAGTGAGCTCATAGACATGCGGTAAACAAGTTACTGAGGCAGGCAGTTTGCTGCACATGGTCCCTTCATATCCTTGACCTCCATCTCTACAGTGGCGTTTTGAAGCATTTCATCAAACTGAGTGGTCATGCAGTGATGGAGGCTGGTGAGGTGTTTCAACCAGTATCTATGCAGCTCGTCCAGGCCAGGTGCACTCCAGTTCTTGACCTTCTTTACTTGTTTTGCAACCATATCAGTGGTTATTACAATATTCTCCATTTTGTTTTGTGTTGCTTGTTTTTGGATATCTTTGATCCAGGAGGCAGTTTTATTATGTTCCACTGGGTTTTCCCACAGTTCTTTCCAAAAGTTTAAGGTTTTTTCTTTACATGGTAGAACAGTAGTTTGGACTTTATTTTCATCAGTAGAAAATAAAGATAGAAGAGGTGCTGGTTTCTTCTGAATTGGACGTTTTCACAATATTGTATTATTATTATTATTATTATTATTATTATTATTATTATTATTATTATTATTATTATTATTATTATTATTATTATTATTATTTAAAACTTTTATTCATAAAACATGAAACTCAGTCAACTGAACACTCAAATTGACTGGCACTAATGGTTGACATGGGTTGCTGCCAGCATCCTAGGTATCAACCAGGTATCTCCTTAAAATGTAAGATGTTCTGAGTAGCACAATTTTTTGGGAGCTTTGCTGGAGTTATTGCAGGAAGCTGCAATTTCTTGATGTATTTTGCAAAGTTTTTGGATATTATTGTTGTTGTTGTTGTTCAGGCTTTCTAGACTGTAAAGGCTGCTACAGATTCAATGTCTTTTCTACTACTTCTGAAATTGTTAGCAGAGTATTGTGTCACAATTTCCATTCCATACATGCAGAAGGTTGAAGTAGGATGAACAGCTTTCAGATATCATCTGATGCTGACCTGGAACTGCCAATGCATTTGATCATTTCCTTAGAGTCCCTGCCATCACAGCTGTCTTGGAGTACCAAGGCTAACCATGATCAGCCTTCATGCATTTGATCAGCTCTCCGCTTCTTTCCTGTGATCTGCTACAGGCATTAACTTTCCTCTCCCTTGGGCTAATGGAATGTTACACTTCTATGCTGAGTTTGCCACTATAACAGGAAGTTCAGCTCAGCTTTCAGAGCTCTGAATATGTGGGAAAAGCTAACTAGATAGCTATGTGCTATTGGATCAAAGCTAACTTTTAGATTCTGCTTGATTGAGACAGCTTTGGATCTCCTGCCAGTCTCTATCAGGTCATGGTTAACCCTTCTAGATTTATTGTAGATGGGGTAAAACTATGAATGCTATGTTTTCTATGCTTACCACTTCTTCTGATAAATAAATATGTAGGATAAATAGATCTGTGGCTTGCCTCCCTGTGACATTGTCTACTGTATCTCATTGTCAGACTGCTTCTATTAATAGTCTCATGTAGAATATTACAAATCAGACAGAATCCTTACACAACAGAGTCCAGTCAGTGATAAGGCAAATTTGCCAGCATATAATGCCAACTTTCCTAGCACTTTATCAAAGCCAGTAATCAAAGCCACAAAGCCCACCACCACACCAGAGCATATCATTGACATTCATCAATGTCAAATTGAATCTGGAACCAAGTGAATAAGTAGACAACATTATTTCTTCTTGGAAGTATTTATCCTTAAGTTGAAAGAGGACACTTGCTGCAGCAGAATTAATATATGCAAATGCTATTCAGATGTATGCCTGTTATGTATATATGTATATAGGAGATGTTCACAGAGATAGCCACTGACACCACCAGGTGGCAAGGTGCCCTGTCAGGATTGGCAGGGTAGTCTTTGGTGGGAAATCCGGACAATGGGATTGGTTCCAAGTATACCTGGCTAGGTATATAAGAGGGGCAGTTGCCCCTTTGTTTGCCAAGTCTGTGCTACATCAATAAAGAATGTTATGCTGAACCCTGTTGTCCTGCGTCGTCCATCTTGGCCATGCGGTCCAGAGCCCACAATCTAACAGTGGTGACGAAGGTGGGATGCTGTTTCAATCAGAACTGAAGTCACTCTGAAGTGGGAAAGGCAGGGAAAAAAATTCTGAGACCTTCCTAACGAAGCAGCATTCTAGGACCAGTGCAACATGGCTAAATTTGGAGCGATCAGTGAATTTTGTTTCAACATCGATGAGCCAGAGCGATGGGGAGCGCATCTGGGATGAATTGAAGGGTTCCTGATGATCAACAAGATCACAGAAGATAAAATGAAAGCAGCGGCGCTTTTGTGCTTAAGTGGTCAGGACGTGTATGATGTGGCCATTGGTCTGTGCTCACCGACGCCCGTTGAAAACGTCTTGTATGCTGATTTAAAAAAGAAGTTGGAGGAGTATTTCATGCCAGTGAGAGCTCCAATCTATTGGCGGCATAAATTCATCCAGCACAGCCAGCATCTGGGTGAGCCGACCTCACAATTCGTCTCGGCGCTGAGACATGCTGCTCACCAGTGTAAATTTCCTGATCAGGAAGACAGGATCAGGGATCGAGTGGTGATTGGACTGAGAGACCAGCAGTGCTGACAAAGGATCCTCGCAAAGCCACCGATGAATCTGCGGGAGGTTTTAGATGAGGTGATGGCTTACGAGGCAGCCAATGACTCTGGCAAACACACACACTGCAATAGTAGCAGCTCAGGAGTGACCATACATCACGAGTGTGCTTCGAGTGGTGGAAGCGGTGACCTGGACGAAGAGGCAGAGGTACATGCAAGTACAGCACAGACATGGAAAGCATCCATTGCGGCAGGACAACGATGGGGGCCAGCAGAGACAATCATCAGCCAACCAGAGCACAGCATGCAGCTGCGGATGCAAGGAACCGAGGGGACCCAACTCATCCAACCAGAAATGTGCCAGCTGTGGGGGAAACCATCTGCGAGCGACCTGCCGGTTCAGATCTGTAAAGTGTCGTTCCTGCAGCAAGACAGGGCACATTGCAGCTGTCTGATGGAATCAGAGCAGAGACAGCCTGAACGAATTACAAGCTATGGCATCGGAGCTTGAAGGTACTGTTCTCCCTCGGCACAAACCCCGGCACAATCCCTCAGTCCCTGGAAAGAGCAGATGGACCGTGTCTCACATGGAAGTCCATCAGCTGCTCAAGCCAAAAATAACAATACAGGTCCATCTGTAAGGGGTACCTTGCACAATGGAGCTGGACTCTGGCTCTGCAGTCTCAATAATCTCCTATGAGACATTTAAAAGAATTTGCAATCGGAGTAAGCAGAGGGTCCCTTTAAAGCCCACCAGTTTACAGCTGTCAGATTTTCAGCAAACCCCTATTAAAATCAGGGGAAAGGCCACCGTGTCTGTGGGGTTTAAGGACTTTCAGGGTCCCTGAGATATTTTGGTGACCGATGGGTGGAGAACTAGTTTAGTAGGGCTGGATTGGTTTGATGCCCTGGGCATTTGGTTGGGGGGAGTGAATAGCATCCAGCACAAACATCTTGAATCTGTTTGTAATGAATTTGCAAACGTATTCAATGACAGGCTGGGGAAGTACATGGGCCCTCCCATTAAATTTAAACTAAACCCGAACGTTCCACCGGTTCGTATCAAGCCACAAAGAGTCCCATTCGTGCTCAAACATAAGATTGAGAGCGAACTGGACAAACTGGTGGAACAGGGAGTGTTAGAACCGGTGGACAGGGGAGACTGGGAAATTCCAATTGTGACTCCGTTAAAGGCAAATGGAGAAATTAGAATATGTGCTGATTATAAGGCTACGGTAAACCGAGCCTTAAATCTGCACACTTACCCGGTTCCGTCAGTCCGGCAAGTCCTCGCCGCTGTCCAAGGTGGTGCGCTCTTTGCAAAACTTGATTTGGCGCAAGCGTATCAGCAGCTGTCAGTTAATAAGGAAGTGGCTGACGCTCAAACAATAGTGACACATAGAGGAGCTTTCTGAGTTAACAGGTTACAGTTTGGTATCTCAGTAGCTCCAGAGATTTTCCAGGAAGTGATGGAGAGGACTCTGAAGAGCATTCAAGGTGTATGTCCCTACTTTGACGATGTCCTCATCGCTGGGGAATCTGAGGAGATCTTGGCTGACAGGCTGCAAGCTGTTTTAAGCAGATTTCGCTCTGTTGGGCTTAAACTTAAAAAAAGTAAGTGCAGCATTGGTGTGGCATCCACTGAGTTCTTAGGGTCCAGGATTGATGCCAAGGGTATTCACCCCACTGACTCTAAGGTGAAAGCAATTAAGTTGGCTCCAACCCCAACAAATAAGGCTGAATTGCAAGCTTTTCTGGGGTTACTTAACTTCTATCATGTGTTTTTACCCCACAAAGCAGCAATTGCAGAACCTTTACACAGGCTGTTAGATAAGAAAACTCCATGGATCTGGACCAAGGTCCACGAACAGAGTTTTACAAATCTTAAACAATTGTTATCTAGTAATTCAACCATCACACATTTTATAGAAAATAAGCCTATCTGCATCGCGTGTGATGCATCCCCTTATAGGGTGGGTGCTGTATTAAGTCATATAGAGGAAAATGGAGAGCAAAGGCCTATTGCATATTACTCCTGAACTCTGTCCAAAGCAGAAAGGAATTATGCACAAATTGACAAGGAAGCACTGGCAATTGTGTCAGGAGCAAAAAAATTCCATGATTACCTGTATGGCAGGGAGTTCACCATTTTTACTGATCACAAACCATTTTTGGGGTTGTTCACAACTGACAAACAAACACCACAAATTCTTTCCCCAAGAATGTTGAGGTGGTCCATTTTTCTATCCGCTTATGCTTGCAAACTAGTCCATAAACCGGGAAAGGACATGGGCCATGCAGATGCATTAAGCTGATTGCCACTGATGAGCAATGACCCAGATCCAGCACCGGCGGAGCAGATCCTACTCATCCAAGATCTTCCAGATTGTCCTCTACAGGTGAAGGATATTGCTGCTGGCACCACAGCAGACAAGGTACTGAGCAGGATCAGCTCATGGGTAGCATCTAGGTGGCAGGACAAGAACCAGGCATATTTTATGAAGAGGCATGTGTTGTCTTCTCATAAAGGATGTTTGCTGTGGGGTAGTAGAGTTATTATTCCAGAGAAATTGAGGGAAAGGGTCTTACAATCGTTACATGAGGGGCATCCTGGCATAATAAGGACAAAGGCACTAGCTAGGAGCTACTTATGGTGGCCTGGTCTTGACAAAGCCATAGAGGAGCAGGTAGCGGGGTGCTACACGTGTCAGAGGTCAAGGCCAGAACAGCCACAGGCTCCCATTCACAAATGGGAAGCGACTCACACCCCATGGTCTAGGTTACACATCGATTACGCTGTGCCTTTTCAGGGACAATCGTTCCTGGTAGTGGTTGACAGTCATTCTAAATGGCTAGAAGTAGTCCCAGTCTCTAGCATGACCACTGCAAAGACAATTCAAGTGCTTCGGGGACTATTTGCCACTCATGGGCTGCCTGATGTCTTGGTCTCTGATAATGGCCCACAATTCACATCTGCTGATTTCCAGGCATTTACCAGAGCCAACTCGATTAGACACGTCACATCAGCGCCTTTCCACCCATTGACTAACAGTTTGGCAGAACAAATGGTGAGGACAACCAAGGACGCATTGAGGCACATCATCAGTAGAGATTGGCATCACCGGTTAGCTCAGTTTCTTTTGGCCCAACATACCACTCCATGTACAGCTACGGGCAAGAGCCCTGCTGAGTTGCGTTGGGGACGGCGACTCATTACTAAGTTGGACAGACTACACCCAGACAGAGTGGCAGCTCAACAGGAGCAACCAGACACCACCAGAGAATTGCACATTGGTGAAAAGGTTTGGAACTATGGTCAAGGGCCTACCTGGATTCAGGGGGTGGTAGTGGGCAAAACGGGGCCTGTATCTTACATTGTAGAGGTGGAGGAGGGTCATGAGGTGAGAAGACACATTGACCAGTTGAGGAAGAGACAACCTGAAAAGCCACAAAATGTGTTTCCAGAGCAACATCTGGCTGATAATCAGGACCCTGATGGCATCCCAAGGGATGACTACATTGCAGACCCAGTTGCCCTTGCTGATCCGGGTGACCAGAATGTGGGGCAATCAGTGAAACAGTCAGCAAGGATCCATAGGCCACCGGCGTATCTCAAGGACTATGTAAGGTCTTGAGGCTAGGGTATTATTAAAAAAATCAAGCTACACACTGCAGGGTTTTTATTCCATTAGTTGTTTATTGTTTCCATTATTATTTGGAGTTTTTTTGTATGGGGGAAGGGGTGTTATGTGTATATGTATATAGGAGATGTTCACAGAGATAGCCACTGACACCACCAGGTGGCAGGGTGCCCTGTCAGGATTGGCAGGGCAGTCTTTGGCGGGAAATCTGGACAATGGGATTGGTTCCAAGTATACCTGGCTAGGTATATAAGAGGGGCAGTTGCCCCTTTGTTTGCCAAGTCTGTGCTACATCAATAAAGAATGTTATGCTGAACCCTGTTGTCCTGTGTCGTCCATCTTGGCCATGCGGTCCAGAGCCCACGATCTAACAATGCCTTTGGATGAAGTTAATGCATTTCCTTTGTTGTTCCTGGTGTAATATCCTAGCTATCTTATTATGTAGGGTGTTGGGACACTTAGAGAAGGTCCTCCATTTTGGTAGAGGTTTGAAAGAAATAATTCCCCACAGTGAGGGGACCTTCTAGGAAAAAAGCTCAGTGATCAAGTTGTTTCATTTGGCTGTCTCCTTGGAGTCCATCCTGCATTTGTGGTAAGAGAGAAGGCTGAAAGGAATTTACATCTGCAACTCAGACCTGAAGCAGTTTCAGGCTACCTTCCTTTCTTCACTGGGGGGGGGAGTGGAAAATCTGGTCCATCCTTTGCTTCAGTATACTAAATCACATAGCTTTCATGGAGCAAATATCTTCTATAAAGCAAATCAAAGCTACTTCATACTCAACTGTTATCCAACTGTTATCCAACAGAAGCATTTGCTTCTCATGTCAAAGAAAGCAGAGATACCCAACAGAATTGCTACATGGCGACTTTCATAATAAGATCCAAACAATTGGATGAATGTGAATTGCAACGCTACCAGATTTATTCCTGTCACCTATTGAAAAGGGGGGGAAAAGAGACTCACGTGTGATATCACGTATCCTGTTAAGGCTTTATGCTAAATCTTTTTGCCCTGGTGTGAAATGATGTTCATCAATATACTGAAATATCATTCATTTCATGTTTTATCTTTTTAGGCAAACCAGTCCAGCTCATTACCCTTAGCCACTACTTAGCCCTATTTTCCAGCTAGCTTTGACTTTCTGAGCAGAGAATTACACATCTCAACAGAAGGCAGCCTCCAAATAGAGGCAGACCCCTGGAGTCTAACAACTAAATTATTCACAATTTTGCTCAAGAAGATGTTGAAATACTATACTTCACAGCAAGCTTCTTTTCTAATGACAAGAAAACATTATTTATATTTCACCCAGCCTGGTGCAAACACTAGCATTGCCTTGGTAGAGGCAAAACAACACCAAGGCCAGTCACCTCATGAAATAAATTCTGAACTTGCTTAAAATATTTGCTGAGGCCCTCTGGACTTCTTTCTTATAGAGCTCTGTGAGGTTTCACGAAATAACTTTTTTGAGTTATACCCTCACAGGTACAAAGAAGAATTAAAACAGTGGAGTGTTGCCAATATCCAGAGAAGCATATGCACCAGCCCATAATAGAAGAAAAATAACCATGATTTATTGACAGAACTTCATTTACAACTAGGCCCTATTTAATCTTGATGGTTTGAATTGGGTTTTTTTTCAGAAGGACATAAATTATTTGCTAATCTAACCCAATCTCTATCAATAGTCTTCACTGGACTTGTGATGTACGCTGGAGACCCTGCTCCTCCTGTTCAGGCTGGAGATGATGAAAGAGAAAAAGAAATGATAAGAGTTATGAGCATCCTACTGTTCTGCTAGAGGCCAAAATGGACCAGTACTGTAAGATTAAGCTCTCTTGTCTCTAATCTTGATGGTGAAGGATAGATCTTGTGGAGAGAAATTCAGCTGAAGAAACATAAGCCTTAGATAACAGGTTTTTTTTTAATGAGATACCTGCTAATTAATTGGATTCCAGAATGAAAAGCATAGGCCAAAGTTTCTCGCAATGCATTTTGTAGGCCCTTTCAGAAGATATTGCTTTGTAGAAATGGCAGTACAAATTGCATGTAACTGGCTGCATTGTGACTTGCTTATTGGTTCAGGATTAGGTAAATTTGCATTAAAAAGTCTCCCTAGCCCTTTACTTTAACTACTTCTTTTTTCTGATTTTAAAAGGAAAACCAAAAGGGATGTTCCATACTCTCCAAACTACTCCACCATGCATTATACAGACATCAAGAGCAAAGACAAGGGGAATGGTGTATTTGCATTTGCCTACAGCAATATATCAAACCTTGTCATGTTTTCATTTCTGATTTATGAAACTCAAAGGCTCAACAGCCTGTTTAAAATGACTCTTGGAGAAAATAATAAAAATTTTAAAAAAGCCTAAAGTGCTCATTTGAAAGAAAAAGCTAAATTCACTTCTTTATTTACACTTTGAGCAAACACCTCCACTCCTCAAACCTCTGCCCTGAATTAAAGGAGGGGGTTAAATAATAGAAAGCATAGGACATTGATATCCACAGATACAGTAAGGTAAAGGTAAAGGTTCCCCCGCACATGCGTGCTAGTCGTTTCCGACTCTACGGGCCGGTGCTCAACTCCATTTCAAAGCCAAAGAGCCAGCGCTTGTCCGAGGATGTCTCCGTGGTCATGTGGCCGGCATGACTAGATGCCAAAGGCACATGGAATGCTGTTACCTTCCCACTGTAGTGGTCCCTATTTTTCTACTTGCATTTTTACGTGCTTTCGAACTGCTAGGTTGGCAGAAGCTGGGATGAGTAACAGGCGCTCACTCTGCTACACGGCACTCGGGATTTGACCCGCCAAACTGCCGACCTTCTGATCGACAAGCTCAGCGTCCTAACCCACTGAGCCACCGCATCATCATTCCAATTTTGCTCCGCTCTACTGTACGTAGCATCTTCAACCATTTTCATGAGTATACAGTATACTGTACATATTTTTTTCTTTCCCTCTCCTTTGTCTCTTGCTATATTGAAAATCTGATGCTGAACTATAAATGCTTTGGTCCCACAAGCATGTGTATATTTTAACACCTATTTAAAAATTCAGAATGATTTCTATATAATACACTTGAGCCTGAATTCCAAAACTTTCAATCATTTGTAGGTCCAATGATTTCAGAGGAACTTTTTTTCCATAAACAGACTGTTCTGAATGATATCCTTTTTAAAAAAAATCTTGCTCTGCGAACTTTAATTCTCCTGCTTAAAAGCTGCTGAATCATTAATTTTCAGAATACTCATATACGGTGAAGGTGCTGGCCTAGAAACCACTAGATAGTCCTGTCTTAGGCCTGGGTCAGTTACTCTCTCTCAGCCCAACCCACCTCACACGGTTGCAACAAAATTGCATTGTTTCCTATCACAATGCACTAATACTATACAAAAACAATTAAATAGATATATAGTTGAGCACAGATGTGTCCTGCTTCCTCTTCCTATAAAAGTGTATTTTATTGCGGTGAAAATACTGTGTTGAAAATAAGGATGGACATCTTTTTTCACTTAAGTCAAAAAGCACAGCTGAATAACAGTCACCCAGCTAGCCATACTTGGAATAATTATTCAAAATTTTGAATAATGTATCACTTTAAGTCTTTCCCAGATATCATTGTCACATCGTTATTATCATATCATATCTGAGGGAACACCTGCTGCCGGCATCAAGTTCCCTTCGTCCTGTGTGCTCCCACAGGGAGGGCCTTCTCAGGGTGCCGCCGGCAAAGGATTGCCAGCGGGTAACACTCAGGGGGAGGGCCTTCTCTGTGGGCGCGCCTGCCTTTTGGAACCAGTTACCCATAGAGCTCAGGACTGCCCCTGATTTTCGTTCGTTCCGCCGGGACCTGAAGACCTGGCTCTTTGAGCTTTCCGGCCAGGACTGAGAATTTTTAATTTTTAACTTATTGTAATTGGGTTTTTAATCAGAGTTATAGGGGTTTTAGATTTTTAATCAAGGATAATTTAATCTATTTTTTAATAATTAATAATAATAATTTAATTTCTATACCGCCCTTCTCCCGAAGGACTCAGGGCGGTGTACAGGGCAAATACAATAAAAATACAGTATACAAAAGTTAAGATAAAATTAAATATTAGAGCCCAATTACAATAAAAATTAATTAAAATTAATATTAAAATACCCCAAACCCATCAGACCAGGCCGGCTTGTTCAAATAAATAAGTTTTCAGGTCAAATAAGTTTTCAGGTTAATTGTTATTAACTTTTTGTATTGTAATGTTGTTTTAATTGCCTTTGAACCGCCCTGGGTCCTACGGGAGAAGGGCGGTATATAAGTTCAATAAATAATAATAATAATAATAATAATAATAATAATAATAATAATAATAATAATAATAATATGGCTTAATTGCCTTTGGTATCTCAACCTTCTCTCTTCTGATTATTATTCTCTCCCTTTTTATTATTTTGTTCTTGTGGATGTTTCAAAGAAACTTCAAAGGCTTAGTCACAAGGAGCCAGCATCTGAGTATTAGAAAGTCTGTGCAATGTCACGTGGTCGCACAGAGAGACGGACACTTGAGCTGGGTAGTACTTCTTTATTTGATCAGGAATGAAGCTGAAGCAAAGGGGTTACCTGGCGTCTCTTTATACCTGCCCAGGTGAATCGCAGCCAATAGATTCAAACCTGGGCTTCCCACCAGTGCAGGTGACCAATGGATTTAAACTCTGGCTTCCCGCCAGAGCTGACCATGCCCTGGGGCTGTCAACGACTAGCTCTATTCAGGCTTTCCCGCCAAAAGCGGTTATAGCCTGGAGCTGTCCAGCCCCCTGCTGTGCTGACATTCCGTGTATGTTTTAAGAGCATACACTACAGTCTGTTATTATAATAATGGGCCAGAGAGGATTTAAACAGCAGGTAAGATAAGAAACCATTTTAAAATGAGGAAGGAAGGAAGGAAGGAAGGAAGGAAGGAAGGAAGGAAGGAAGGAAGGAAGGAAGGAAGGAAGGAAGGAAAAAAAATCAGTTTTCTCTCTTTGAAAGTTTAAATAGAGAAAGCATTCAGGCAAGAGAGAAGACAATTCAGGAACCCACAAAGAGGGATGAAGATGCTGAGAGTTGTATGCCCACCCTTTTATTGAGCACCATCAGCAACAGTACTGATGTGGAGGTGATGAAAGCCTTCAAAGGAAGCTGATGAGCAGCAATTCTGGTCAATTTTTGAAGTACAACCTGAGCCCCCAGACAGTTACGTTTCGTACAAGCTTCATACAATATGTAACTTGTTTCATATTGTGTCTTTAATAGATAAACATTTCTCTGCCAAACTAGCATCTGGTGTTTGAACAGAAAGTTCTTGGGTTGATCTGCTGACTGTCAAATGTCATAGAGATAGAAGCATGACCTCAAGAAAGCCAGTTGCTTTTCTTTGCCCATTCCTGCAAACATCAAAGTGATTGTTTCTTTCTGCAGAGTTTTTAACTTCCCCAAAGAGGGCAGGCTTCTATTTTCTCCTTTCACCTCTTTTTAAATCTTCAGCGTATTCTAAAGAAGTGTTGTGACTCAGGGCCAGCCTGTGGGTCCGACAGCCGGCTCCGATGTATCGGATGACTCAGATGAGGGGGAGGAGGGAGACGAACCGGCTGATGATGGTTTGGAGGCTTTGCAGAGCCCTCAGCCGGGGACCTCTTCTCAGCTGCGTGAGCCCGATAGTGCGGAGGATGATGACCCACAGCTGGCCCTGTTCAAGGACGCCCGACGCAGGAGGCAGTCGAGCAGGAACAAACAAAGAAAGGCTGTGGGACTCCTCGGGAGGAGGCACAGGGAGACCACGCCCTGAGCTCTCAATAAAAGGAGTGTTTGGGGAGGGGCCGGTTGCTGAAAGCAACTCTTCCGCTTGAGGAGACAAGCTCTAGTGTTTTTGTTAATTGAGTAATAAAACTTGGCAGACGCCTTTTAGCCTTGGACGCTCTCCAGTCTCTTCTTTCTGAATAGGGGTTTGCCTTACTACAAGGCCAGAAGAGGGCTGGTTCAGAACAAGAAGCCTCCGTATCAAATGTAAAAAACTAAAGGAATGCTCACATTAAAAGACTTTTCCTCCTATATTTCGATGCTTCTCACAATTGATTTTACTGCATTATTAAACAAGATGAAGCAAATACATATTTAGCAAAAATGCCTCAGAGCATTGATTAGATGTTTCTGGGAGAGAAGAACTCAATACTATTAAGAAAAATTAGAAAAAATAGGTTTAAAATATTAAACTATAAACAGCAAATTACATTCTAAGGTGTTGTGATAACCGATTTAAGATATAACTGTACAGTACACACAATGTACACACTGATATCACATACAGATGTGGCAGCAAAGTGGATAAAGTAATTATCTTGAGAATTATTGCTGTAGGGAGATATCAGATAATAAAAAACATTGTCTTCATGATGTTACGTTAGAGATGGGGCATTCAAACATAGAGGTCACGGTTCTGTAACCATAAAGTAACAAATAGAAATGATGAAACAAATGCATGCAAAATAAAATCCCCAAGCCACTTTGATCAAGAGGCAGTGTGGTCCTTGTTGTGTTTATAATGAGATTTTGTACTGATTCTCGTGGCAATTATTTCCCTGATATTTAACCTCCTGAACGTCTATGCCACATTATTTCTTAGGCTTTTACAGATCCAAAAGCCTCTCATTACTGCATCATAAAATGCTTAACTCTTAAGAAAACAACCATTCAGTCTTTTTAATTTAGAAATTGTGGGATTTTTTTTAAAAAAGAAAGACACTCTAACTGTCTGATCTTTTGTAAATAGTCCTGTGGATCAGTCCCCAAATGTTTTCAGTTCAGACAGTCTGTTCACCTGAATGTCAGACTGTAACTGCAAGTTGGCAAGCTTGGAGACTCTCTAATGTAGGGGTGTCAAACTGCCAGCCCATGGGCCCAACGTGTCATCCAGAAGCTGCACCTACCTCATTGCCGGCAATGGCAAAACAGTCCCGATACATCTTGTGACATCACATGATGTTCCGAGTTTGACATGTCTGTTCTAATGCAAAGACAGACCAGAATTCTTATTAAGGGTCCAAAGCAAAACAACCAAATTACCTATCAGGCAAAGTACAATCATACTTGGCAAAAAGGATCAGTCGCTCACAAAGAGGCAGTCTGTAATGCAGGGCAAGGACAGGAGAATAGAGGAGAATGAACAAAACACATGTACGAAGAGAGGAAGAAGAAATAGAAAATACAGACCAAGAAGAAGACAAGAGAACAGAGACAGGCAAGAACAACTAGGAGAATAAAACCTAAATATAAGTAAAGAAAATGGAGTAGGAAAACAGAATCCTCTCAATGAATATAAATGGACTGAACCGCCCCTCAAAAAGGGGAAAAAAACTTTTACACAACTACAAAAACTAAAAATGGATATAGTTTGCCTTCAAGAAACACAAATAAAAAGACAACATTATAAATTTTTGGAGTGCCCAAAATTTGAAAAACTCTACTTTTCATTAGCAAAACAAAAGAAAAGAGGAGTAGATTTATATATTAAAGAGACAATGGATTCCAAACAGGTCTATGCAGATGAAGAAGAAAGAATATTAATGGTGGAAACAATGATAAATCAAAACCAGACACTGATGGTAGCAGTATATGCACCAAATAACAAACAAGAAGAATTTTACCAAAAACTACGTAAGAAAATGGTGGAAAGAGAATATCAAAATATCTGCTTACTAGGAGACTTTAATGCAATTGTAGATGGAAAGCTACACTATAAAAGCAGCAAAATAGGGGGGGGGGAGGAAGAAAAACACTACCTAAGGCTTTTTTCAAAATGGCAGAAGAAATCTGTATACAGGATGTGTGGAGGGGGAAAAAATCCAAAAAAAATTCAGTATACATTTTACTGGAATAGGCACAAATCATGGTCCAGAATTAATATGATATGGCTATCCTCTGAACTAAGGATGAATATACATGAGATGAGATAGAAACCAATATATGGGCAGATCATAACCTGATAAAGATGACATGGAGAGGAATAAAGAAAAACTCAGATAGTCATTGAATCAAGCTTTATTAAAAGAGAAAGAATTTACACAAATAGCAGCTAAGGAAATGGAATTCTTCTTTAAAGAAAGAAAGAAAGAACATACATCGCTTCAAAATGTGCGGGATATGACCAAAACATACTTCAGAGGCTTAGCTATAACTTATATGGCAGAAATGGCCCAACAAATTAAAAGGGAAAAACAAAACTTTTTTGAAAATGCTAATAAACCAGGTAGATGGTTAGTCTATAAATTGAAAAAGGGAAAGGAGAAGAAATTAATAAATAGACTACAAGATGGGAAAGGATGTTTACAATTTCAAAATGAAACAATAAAAAATAGTTAAAGAATTTTATGAAAAATTATATGATACAGAAGAAATAGCTAAAGAAAAAAAATAATATATGGGAAAAGCCAAATTACCAAAAATACCTGAATTTTTTTTAAATATGTTAAATGGAAAAATAACAATGATGGAATTGACAGAGGCTATAAAAAGACAAAAAAAATGACAAGAGTCCAGGACCAGATGGGCTACCCGCAGAGTTCTATAAATGTTTACAAGACATATTAAGCTTACTAATGAAAGAAGTCTGTAATGTGGTACTATCAGAGGCCAAACGACCAAATACCTGGACAGAAGCTCATATTACTCTAATTCCAAAAGAAGACTCAGATTTGACTCAGATAAACAACTGTAGACCAATAACACTACTAAATGTGGGCTATAACTTTTTTGCTTCAATAATAGCAAAGAGACTGAAAAGATTTTTGACTGAATTTATTCATCCAGATCAAAATGGATTTTTACCAAAGAGACAAATAAAAAATAATTTCAGAATTATTTTGGATACACTGGAATATTATGAAATGCATCTAGGGAAACAAATGGTACTAATTTTCCTAGATGCACAGAAAGCCTTTGATAATGTAAATTGGCAATTTATGACACAACAATTAAATTGTATGGACTTTGGAGAAAAATTTATAAATATAATCAAAACAATATATTTTAGACAAACAGCCAAATTAATTATAAATGGAGTTTTTACAGAGAATCTTAATATAAAAAAGGTACAAGACAAGGGTGCCCACTATTTCCACTGCTAGTTATATTAACTTTGGAAGTGTTGAATAGAAATATTAGATGAGATCCAGAAATTAAGGGAATGGAGATAAATGATGAAAAATATAAACTACAAGCATGTGCGGATGAAAAACCCTTGGAGACAAGGTCTAAATTATTGAAAAAAATAGAAGAATTTGGATAAGTACCAGGACTGCAAATAAACAGAGAAAAGACTAAAGTTACACTTAAGAATCTTACAGATAAAGAAAAAAATCAGTTGTCAGGAAAAATAGATCTCCAGTTAAGAAAGTTCAATGCTTGGGAATATACCTAACAGCAAGATGTGCAACAATAAAAGAAGACAATTATATAAAACTATTAAAACAAATAAAACTAGGCTTGGAAAAATGGAAAAAATTACAATTGTCAGTGTTAGGAAGGATAGCTATGGTAAAGATGAATGTTCTACCCAAACTACTGTTTCTATTACAAATAATACCAATAAAAATAGAGAAATTTTTTTTGATGAGTTAAATGCATTGATTTTGAAATTTATCTGGCAAGGGAAAAAAGCTAGAATTAGACTGAAATTGTTACAAGAATCTAAAGAAAATGGAGGCTTTGGACTCCCGGACTGGGCCTTATAGTACCAAGTATGTGCATTAACATAGTTAAAGGAATGCATTGCTCTTAGACATAAAAGATTATTATACTTAGAAGGACATGACCTACAACTGGGATGGCATGCTTTTCTATGGGGAGAACAAAATTCACAGATATTTCCAAAATCATTATGTAAGAAATGCTTTATTTTTAGTATGGGAAAAGATAACAGTGAAAATCTATATGAAAATAACAGGCTGGCTTTCAACAATGGAAATGTTCGCTCACCCAAATTTAATTAACTCTGAGAAAATTGTAATTTACAAAGACATCTTGAATCCTGAAGGGAATTTAAAAACTAAACAAGAGTTGGAAAAACAGGGCATTGAGTTATCATGGTGGCCTCATTTGCAAATACAAACGAGATATGAGAAAGATGTCAAAATATATGGTTTTTATAAAGATAATGTTTGATCAGGTATTATTGACATCTGATGAAAAACTGATTAAGAAATTATATAATTTTTGGTTAAGCTTAAAGATGGAAGATGAACAAGTAAAAGAAATAATTATAACATGGGCTAAAATTTTTGGCACAATGTAGAGTTAGAAAACTGGCAAAATCTTTGGGAAACAAACTATAAAATAACAATGGCAATTGCATATAAAGAAAATTTATATAAAATGTTTTATAGATGGCATTTATCACCTGCTAGGTTAGCAAAAATGTTTAAAAATATGTCTAGCAATTGTTGGAAATGTAGGCAAAGATCAGGCACATCTTATCATCTTTGGTGGACATGCCCTAAAGCAAAAAAAAATGGACAAAAATTCATACTTGGTTAGAAAGAATGTTAAGAAAACATGTAGATTTTAAGCCAGAATTATTTTTATTAGTTATAATGTCAGGAAAATATGAGAAAGAAAATGTATACCTAATGGTACATGTATTAACAGTGGCAAGAATTGCTTTTGCGCAGTATTGCAAAAATAAAGAAACGCCATCTGAAGATGACATAATTAAGAAAATACTGGAATGTGCAGAAATGGACAGACTTACATTGAAGATTAAAGAAAAAGAAGATGCAGAATATTTTCAAATATAGGATTTATTTTACCAGTGGCTGGAAAAATGGGGTAGAGATTAGGATTTTAATATATATTATTAAGCTAAGACCCAGACAACACGTTGCTTATTAAGCACTTATGAAATGTAAACATTAGAAAAAAAACTAATAAAAAACAAAACACATGATTGGTTTCTGGGATGGGATGGCAAACTGAAGACAGCTCTGTGAAAGTGGAGCTGACAATCATGGCAAAAAACAAGGAACCAATGGGTAGACTAGTTTCTTGGAACATCTCCAGATAAGGAGAAGACAGAAGATTGCCCACGTATATTCCAGATCGCCCACGTATACTGTGGCTGCTCCTCACAAGGAGATTGCAGGATAGTGGTTTTCTGAGAGTTTGAGGACTGAGAGAACAGGATTAGGCATCTTGCTTGCAATTATGGCAGAGACTTTTAAAGGACACTAAGTCCACAAACCTTACTTTCTAATCACTTTTGGAAATTGCTTATTAACTTTGGAATGACAAGTCTAAATGTTTGTGTGCCTTCAAACCTAAATGAAAGAAACCTAAATGAAAAAAAATAATTATAAGAATTTAAAGAATCTGAAAGAAAGAGTAAAAAGCTAAATAATATTTTGATTTTAGAAAGTTATAAATGGACTAAGAATCTGATAAAACTGAAATATTGAAACTTTTATAGTAAGATGTTGGAATAAATTACAAAGAGCAAACATCTTCCTGTGGGAAATAAATTCTGTTTTGGTTTTTACAAGACAAAATGAAGATAAACAAATCCATGATTTCAAAAACTGAACAATAAAGGGGACTAAATTACTTGAGTAGAGAAAAGATTTTCAAACCTGCAAAAGTATTCCAACAATTCCAATAGTGAATGACACTTTTGAAGAATGGGATCAGAAAATAGTAGCCACAATATCAACAATATCAGTAATAATGCTTCTATGAGCAGACTATATGCAAAAGATGTTATTGAAGAAATGACAGATGTAGAACAAATTTCACCTGATAAGATAGACATGGTATTGAAAGTGATTTTACAACTAACATGCCCAGAGAATGACTTAGAAAAGAATGTTTCACTGGATTTACAAAAGAAATAGGCTGAGGTTTTACAAATTAAATGGAAAACACAAATGGCATATCAAGAGAGTGTGCTGGATTTTTTTTCCTATTGGATTTGCAAAAGAGGCTTACTAAAATCTTGAAAAACTCTATGCGATGGGACAAAGATGAAATGAAGAGAAATCTAAGTCTATGTCAATATTTGAATGAATTAAAATTAAGAGTGTTAGAAGTAAAAGCAAGGAATATAAAGTTGGTTTATTTGATTAAAGTTAAAATGCTGTTAGCTCTGGCAACCCTTTTTGAAATTTCCTTTGATGCCAGGATTTTTTAAAAATGATGTTTTATGGATTTGTTTATACATAAGAAGTAGCTACCCTGTGCTCTGGCCCTGGTCATCTCCTGTCTGGATTACTACAAAGACTTTTGGGGGTGCAGTGGTTAGGATGTGGTATTGTAGGCTAATTCTGCCAACAGCCAGAAATTCGATCCTGACTTGCTCAAGGTTGACTCCGCTTTCCAACTTTCCAAGGTTGGTAAAATGAGGAGCCAGATTTTGGGGGAAAATATGCTGACATTTGTAAAGCACTCAGAGAGTGCTGTAAAGCAATATGGGGCAGTATATAAGTCTAAGTGCTATTGCTATTCAGTTTCTCTTAGTAACTCAATAGGAAGGAGACAATAGCAAACCCCTTCAGGAAAGAAATGTTTCTGGGTCCAATTCAAGGTGCTGGTGTTGACCTTTACATGGTAAGGGACTGGATTATTTAAGACACAACCTTTCTCTGATTTCATATGCCAGTCCCATCAGATCTAATGTAGAGGGCATATTATAGATTCTGCCACCTAGGGAACTAAATTTGCCTGGTCCTAGGCCATGGGCTTCTTCTTGAAATATTCTTTTCCCCAAGGTCAGGCTGGCTTCATCACTTCTGGACTTCTGATGATCCTTCAAGATTTGGTTATGCCAACAGGCCTGTGACCTCAGGAGATTGGCAAGCTAGTAAGGTGGGCCTTCTATTATCAACATTACCTGTTCCTTTAAAAAAATAATCTTTTAATGTTCTTACTAATGAGGGTGATAACTGTTTTAAGATTGTATTGATTGTTTTATCTTTGTTGTATACTATATAGTGCCACATTTGTATCATGTAAATTATACATGAGATTGAACAAAATATCAGATACCTGTAGCAATGTTTCTTCAGCTATGTCTCATAGCCAATTGAACTCAAAATCAGAGCAACTGATATCTTTGCTTTTGAGGACAGATCAGGGCAGAATTACCTGCATTGAGAATGCAAGAATCTGAATGTTCATCAGAGGGCAGCAGAAATATCAACTATTCTCTTTGCTGCCATCTAATGGTTGTCTTGATTCATTATTTTTTATTTGATTCTTTAACAAATGTTAGCAGCCCAGATATGTGTATCTTTTGCTGGCTGAAGAATTCTGGGAGTTAAAGTCTACAAGTCTTAAAGTTGCCAAGGTTGAGGACCCCTGTCCTAGGGTGTGGAAAAGATAAAGTCAAAGGGGGGGGTCTCAGATAGGGACTCAGTGATACCTGACTTATCACATATCACTAGCTGAATGTATGCATCCTCTTAAATCATAAACTGTTTTGTCTGAGAGTATGTTAAAACAATCACATCTGGACTGCAAAAATCCAGACAAGAACTACATTGGGAACCCAGAATTAGAATTTTCCTTACATCTTTCCTGCCATCTAGTGGATGTCTGCATTTTTAGAGCCCACGTGTGATAGCCTATTTAGTATAATTTATTTCATTCATTTTAATGATTTATATAGCGTGTTGCAGGTCTAAGAATAGTATATACAGTCCATCTTCCCTTAAAAGATTATGCTATATGTCATGTGTGGAGTATGTGTGACATCTATCTCCCTCCTTCTACCCCAGGCTGAGGTGGGAGTTTTCCTTTTTTCACACAGTGGTATATCTGTGTGACTTACATTGTCTACCTGGTTTCATCCTTTGAGAGTCATCAGATGTTGGTAGCCACATGTGAATTCTAGGAGGTTCAAACTCTCCACCTAACAGGTAATATTTACAAGCTTTTGAGGAAATCTACTCTGAGAGCTTAAGGCATGCTAGACTGTCTGTACTATTCTGAAAGATTTTATATATTCCTTCCTGCAACTGCTGAGCACCAAGACCTAAGGCTAAATGCTATAATTATTATTATTATTATTATTATTATTATTATTATTATTATTATTATTATTATTATTATTATTATTATTATTATTATTTATGGGACTTATATGCCGCCCTATCTCCCGAAGGACTCAGGGCAGCTCAGAACAATAAAACAGCTATAAAAAACAGTAATACAAATATTAAAAAAGAACTAAATGCACTCTACATATAGTATTCTACAGTGTGAAGGTTTAGTTCAATTCCCAGTAGCTGTTGTTAAGTGAATCACACTGTCATTAAGTGAATCTACCTTCCCTTGTTGGCTTTGCTTGTTGGAAGTCAACTGGGAAAGTCACAACTGGTGATTTTATGACCTTGGGGTGCTGCAACCATCCTTGGCCAGTTGCCAAGTGCCCAGATTCCAATCATGTGACTGTGGAGATACTGTGATGGTCATATGTTCAAGGATTGGTCATAAGCCACTTTTTTCAATGCTACTGTAATTTTGAACAATTGTTAAGCAAGTGGTTATAAGTTGAAGACTACCTGTATGTTGCATGAACGCAGCCATTGTGAGTTGTTAACCTTGGTTCATGGCTAAGTATGCAACATTTCTAAAATATTTCCAATTTCCATAATATCAAATAAATATCAATAAAGAAAAAGCACATAAAGAAAAACTATGGCATTACACAATTCTAATTTGAATAGCAAGTAGGCTTGTTGGTAAGTAAATAATTAACAAATATTATTTATAAATGTAGGGACCAGCCAGGGGAAGAGAATAAAAAGAAAATAAGGAAATAATAAGATAGGTATAATTCTTCTATTCTATTCTGTTCTATTCTATTCTGATATGTTGCAAAGAAATCCAAAGAAGCTATGGGATGCCTTTTTCAGAAGATTTATGGTTTTCAATAGCTATACTGTATAAAGTGAATCGCTTGCGCTGAGGATGAAGAGACAATTGTGTATTTAAGTAAGGACACCTATGAGAAATCAATGATGGTGCAGTGAGAAACATCACACAGCAAGCCTGAAGATCCTATGAGAAGAGAATGGATGGAATGACATCCAAAATTAGTAGCTGTGTTGAACATCTAATATGAAAATAAGGGGGATAAACAGAAATACGCCATAAAGCCCATTCATGCAGAATCGATGGCTGTATGGAGCATATAATCAGGGTAGAAGCAACCTCAGTTAGTGTCATAATAAAGCAGTGTAAATTCTGCCGAAATGAACAGATCCTACAAATATCCACACAAATTACATATGATCAAAAGTGTGCTTTTATTTTGGGTTGAACTTCAGTGGTACACAACAGTTTGGCTCTGAAAGAGGAATCTGCTCTGCTGTGTTCGTTTGCCATTAATTTCACAAAGGCCACTGTGTATTGTGAGCTCAGAGACCATGCTGGCACACACATTGTCTGCATCCGAAGTGTTCAGGCCAAAGCCAAATGCTTGATTTGATAAATGGAAGTTCATGGTCGCCACTGTGATCAGTGAAGTGCATTTTGTTCCATTTTGTGAGATCAAAATCAAAATAGAAAGTGAAGTTTAATCATCCCTCTGTTAGGTATTATGAACTTTTGAGAGTTTATCTGCAACCTACCCTTTAAGTGACACCATCAAGAAAAGAATGCTATTCTTTTTTTTTTAATATATTTTTTTATTTTATTGAAATTGTCCACAACTACATCATAACAATACATCACAGTGCTTATTAAAATTCTTTTAAAAAAATAATAATATTCTAATAATTTAGACAAGTTGCTGTTACATTATATAATCAATCCTTCCTGTAACCATCCCTTTTTGTCAACCATTCATACCACGGTCTCCAAGATAAATAATAATCTGTATCCCCCTTATCTTTCAACAGCATGGTCAAACGGTCCGATTCCGCACAATCAATAAATTTCTTGATTAACAGATCCTCGGGAGGACTAACAGAATTCTTCCAATATTGAGCCCATAATGTCCGTGCCGCCGTTAACAAATGCAACATCAAATACCATGCAGATCTATTCAGATTGCCTGGTTTTAAGCCTAACAAACACGTCTCAGGAGTCAGTTTAACAGAATGTCCCAAAATCTCATTCAACTATATATGAAGCCGATGCCAATACTTCCTTGCTTCACCGCAGGTCCACCACTGGTGGTAATAGGTGCCCTCTCTTTCTCCACACTTCCAACATGCTGGGGACACACCCAAAAACATTTTACCCAATCTAGCTGGAGGGAGATGCCAACGAAACATCATCTTATAAGCGTTCTCCTTATACGCAGTAGATTTTGTTAGCCTAACATTTTTCTCCCAAATGGACCGCCAATTATCACGGTCAATTTGGTAAACCAGATTCCTTTCCCGGGCGACCCTAAAGCCCTCTGTAAGTTCATTTAACCCATCCATATCCAATAGTAAAGAGTAACATTTTGCCAGCAACTTCTCACTTTTCCCGAAAAGAATCTTATCGAATCCTTGAGCTTCTCTAGTAATCCCTGGCACCACTCTCTCCTTCATAAACCGACTGCGAAGCTGCATATACACCCACCAATCTACCTGGATACCCTGTTCCTGCAATTGTGATTTAGATTTTAATTCTCCATTTGAATGCAGTAATTCTTTATAAATCACCCTTTTTTCTGGGTTAAACACATTAGGGTAGGTCAATGCTTCCATCAGCGACAGCCAATACAGTGTCCTTGTATAAAACTTCTTCCTAACTAACGACCAAACCCCTAATAGTATATTACGCAAATAATTCCTAATAAAATATTTCGGTGGGCTTCCTGACTCCCACCACAGATGAGCATGCCACCCTTGGGATAGATCATGTCCCTCTAATGCTAACAACTGCCTATTTTGGAGAGTCATCCTCTTCCTTATCCAAACTAACAATGCCGCAACATAATAATACTTCCAATTAGGGAGCCCAAGTCCTCCCTCTGCCTTTGGTCCTTGCACTATCTTAGCGTTAACCCGAGGTTTTTTATTTGCCCAAACAAATCTAGAAACAAGTCTCTCCAAGTTCTTAAAAAACAAATTGTCTAACTTCACTGGAGCTGTTTGAAAAAGAAAGAGAAATCTCGACAAAACCTGCGTCTTTATTAATGCTATTCTACCAAATAAAGACAGGGGCAATTTGTTCCACTTCTCCAAATCCTTGGATATTTGTACCAATAATTTTTGATAGTTGTTTTCTTTAATTGAGGAGCACCGTTCTGTGAGCCAGATTCCAAGATATTTTACCTTACGTTCCACCTGCAGCCCCAACTTGCCTTGCAACTTCAGCCTTTGCGCTATCGTCATATTCTTTACCATAACTTTCATTTTTTCTCTGTTGATCTGTAACTCTGCCACCTGTTCATACTCCTCCAACTTCTCCAAGAGACGCTTACCTGAATTTATAGGTTCTTCAAGAATAAACACTAAATCATCCACGAACGCCTGGACTTTATATTCTTGTTCTTTTATCCTCAACCCTGTTGTGATTCAGGGTCAGCCTGTGGGTTCGGCAGTTGGGTCGGACGACTCAGAGGAGGAGGAGGGTGTTGAAGAGCTTGCTGAGGGGGTTGAAGATCTTGCTGATGAGAGCCCTCAGCCAGGCCCCTCCCACCTGGTCACGACGGAGACCCAGCTGTGTGAGCCTGACAGCGTGGATGAAGATGACCCACAGCTGGCCCTGTTCAAGGACACCTGACGCAGGAGGCAGTCAATCAGGAGTAAACATAGGAAGGCAATGGGGCACCTCGGAAGGAGGCAGAGAGAAGCCACGCCCTGAACTGTATAAAAGGGGAATGCGTGGGAGGGCTGGTTTGCTGAAGGCAACCGCTTGATTAGTCCTGTTTCATAGCTCCTGTTTCATGGTTGGTGTCTTGTTTTGCTGTTTTATGTTAATAAATTTGGCAGGCTTAATTCCAGCCTCTTGCCGTTTGTAAAGGGGTTGTCCCTGCCTTTTCTGCAGGGCCGGTAGCAGGCTGGTACAGAACAAACCCTTTAACTTCTGGGTCTCCTCTCAAGGCTCTCAAAAATGGGTCCAAAGATAAAATAAATAACAAGGGAGACATAGGACAGCCTTGCCTCGTTCCTCTCTCTATTTTCACCTCTTCCGATTCCTCTCCATTAATTAAAATTTTGGCAGTTTGCTCCTTATAAATCGCCTGGAATGCATTCAAAAACCTTGGACCAAAATCCATGTACCTCTCTAACCCGTTTAGATACCTCCAATTCACCTTGTCAAATGCCTTTTGGGCATCAAGGAATACCAATGCTAACTGTTTATCAGGTTGGGCCTCATAATACTCCAGCACATCGATTATGATTCTCAAGTTATCCCTAATCTGCCTAGATAGTAAAAAAAAACCATTTTGGTCACTATGAATAAAGCTACTCAAAAATCTTTTAAATCTCCCAGCCATAATAGAAGCAAATATCTTGTAATCTGTATTTAAAAGGGAGATAGGTCTATAATTCTTGATTTGTGAGTGATCAGTGCCTTCTTTAGGAATTAATGTGATATAGGCTTCGGACCAAGATTTGGGAACTACAGATTCCTCTAAAACTGCGTTAAATAGATCTTTCAAATATTTCACCAAAGTCTCTGAGAGCAATTTATAAATTTCGGCAGGCAAACCATCTGTCCCTGGAGTCTTAGTCGTCTTCTGACTCCTAATCACACTTTCTATCTCCCCCTCTGTTATCTCTTCATTCAAAAGCTCCCTCATGTCTTGTGGGACTACAGGGGGATCCACATAAGTCAGATAGTCCAAGATCTTATTCTCCTGTACCTCTTCTCCAAAGTATAGGTGTGAAAAAAAATCTTGTGCAATCCTCTTCTTTCCATCCATATCTACTCTAATCTCTCCTGTCTCATCTTGTAGTTGATCAATAAACCTTTTCTCTTTCTCTTTCTTCAACTGGTAAGTCAACCAATGCCCTGCTTTGTTAGCGTGCTCAAAATGGTGCTGCCTGACACTTCAAATTTTCTGGGCCAAATCAACCTGTTCTAATAACGTAATCTGATGTCTAATTCTATCAACCTTCTCTCCCAAACTTCAATCTGATGGGTGTAATTGTAAGTCCCCTTCTGCTTCTCTTAATTTCTCTACCCACTCCTCCCTTTCCCGTAATTTAACCTTTTTCTTCCTCGCGATAAATTTAATTGCCACCCCACGCATATAAGCTTTTGCCGTATCCCAAAGGATTTGTAACGATGTCTCCCCATTATCGTTCTCCCTAAAAAAAGCTCCATCTCTCTCTTAATTAACTGCTGGAATTCTATATCTCTTAATATTGTTACATCAAGGGTCCACCTTCTCCTTTTCCCAATCCTACCTTCACCCCATACCACCACTATGGGGTTGTGATCAGCCCATAAATTAGTCTGTATTTCCACAGTGGCTAGAGATCTTATCTCGGCCGTCATCCACACCATGTGCAGGCGCGACCAAGATCTATGCCTCATAGAAAAGAAAGTAAATTGCTTCCCGTTTGGGGTCAACTCCCGCCAGGCATCTCAAAGGCCAAGCTCCTCCCTCATCTCATCACATATTTTGGGAAGTATCCGCCTATCTGTCAGCCGCCTAACCCCTTGTTCCTGATCACAATTATAGTCCATCTCCTTATTTATAATCCCATTAAAATCACCTATTATGCAAATTTGATCATACTGCAAATCTACCAACCTATAATACAGCCTTTCATAAAATTGCTTTTGGGCTCCATTCGGGGCATATATCCCCACCAGCAGTGTCCTGTGACGACCAATCTCGACTTCAATCATTAGGACTCTCCCATCTTCGCCTTGATAAATTAATTTAGCTTTCAGATACTGATTAACATAAAAAACCACTCCCCTTTGCTTTTTATCTGCTAAGGCCACAAATAAATTACCTAATTTTGCAAAATGCAAGACAGTTTCATGTTGTTTTTTAATGTGCACTTCCTGGAGACACACTATATCCACTCCCGACTTTAACAATTTCGGGAAAACACGTTTCCTTTTGACCGGCAAATTCAAACCATTAACATTAACTGAAAGTAAACATACATCGCCCATTTTCATTTCTCCGCCATTCTTGCCCTGGTGGTCTGTCTAATCACTCTCTGATACTTCTCCTCTTCCTCTTTGTCTCCCTCGCTCCCCACATCATCCACCCTTCCCCCTATCGTACCACTTTCTGATTCCTTCACTCCCATTTCATACCCAGACTCCATTCCCGAAGGTTTGATCTCATTAGCTAAAAAGACCTGTGCATCTTGGGGGGTGTCCAACCGAATTCTCTTGCCTTGCCACGTCAACGAAAGACCATCAGGAACTAGCCACTTATATCTTATGTCTAATCTTCTAAGTTCGGATGTCAGTGCCAAATATTTCTGCCTTCTCTCTCTGACCCTATGGGGTAATTGTCTTAACACAGTGATTTGCTTCCCAGCATGAGAGAAGGTCTGGCTTCTAGACTTTTGGTACACTTCATCCCTAAGCGCCTTTTTACTAAATCTAACATATATTTCTTTTGGAAGTTTAAATTTCCTAGTATAGGAAGTGTACACCCGAAAGCATTAGTCAATATCTCTGCGTACCATTTCAACCTCTCTTTGTAACATCTCCGCCACAATTCCTGAGATCACTTCAAGCAAATTTTTACCAGATTCCTCACCAATAAGCTTGTAAGCCGCCCTGAGTCTTCGGAGAAGGGCGGGATATAAATGGAATTAAAATAAAATAAATAAATAAATAAATATTCTGAAACCTCAAGAGAAATGCGGATCTTTCCATATCCAATTTAATAATTTTGTCTTTCATCTCCCTGTTAATTACTATTTGTTTAAGCTCAACCCTTTCCACTTTCTTTTCCACTTTTTGAATCTTGGTTGCTAATTCTTGAATTTTCCCATCATGCTCCTCCAAAGTTGCCCGTATCTCCTTAAATTGAGTATTTAATTGCTGTATCTCACCTCTCATATCCCCCACTTCATTTTTTAAATCTGCTAAATCCTTTGCCATAGATTCCTGATTCCGTACCATCATTTCCTGCATAGAATATAATAAATTTTGAATCCCCTGGAGGGATGGAGCCTTCTCAGCTGTCATACTTTCACTCACTCTATGTGGTGTAGGAGGTGTTGTGAAACACTTTTTTGGTTTAACTGCTGCAGAGGAACTCAACATTTCCATAAGGTCTCCAAACCCTTTTAAAAAATTATATACTACCCACACCCAATATAGTAATCCCCCTTTTTTCCCCTTTCCTTCCCTTTTCCTTTCCCCCCTTTTTGCTACCTTCCCCCTCCCCCTATGAGTTTAATTAACCAAATTAATAGTTATTTGAATTAGTTCATCTAACTGTAAAGCCAAAATACTTATAAACAATAAATTTATACAGAGATACAAGCAAAAAATCTTATGTCTAGAGTTAATAATATCACCTCAATTAAGGAAAAAAAACCACAGGAAAGAAATCAGTGTAAATCAAGGAGCAGAGTCCAAAAAGTTCCAATAATCGAAAGCCTTCTTCAAAATGCCACTGTTCCAGTTCAAATAGTGAAAGGCATATTCCACACTCCAGATGCACACTGTGAATCAGCAAAAATGTAAAGGAACTAAGCCAGAAAGATATTAATTGTTAATTGTTCGGCAAATCCTTGCACAGCCAAACAGCCGCTCGATAAAGCAGTCAGGGGAAAAGCCAACTAAAAAAGGGAGAGGCCCCTCAAAACAGATCGCAAAGTCCAGAATCCAACTTAGTTTTTAGATCCAAAAGAAAGTAAAAGTAAAATTCTCCACCATCAATCACTAGCTCAACTGCAGCTCCACTCCGAAGCTTCCACTCTTTCCCCGAGGAAAGCTGATCTCCAAGCCAGGTATAAACAAGAAAGTTCTTTATCGGGGCTTGCAGACTATCCTTATCCGCCCGCACTGCACAGCTGGTAATGTCCAAGTTAGTGGCGTCGTGGTATTGGGGCCGCCATTATGGGGCCAGCTTTTTGCCCTGGGATCAGAGCCATGCAACGATCGTCGGAGAGCTTGCACTGCTCCCCATGTTCTAGCACATCCACTCTTCCTTACCAGCCTCTCTGGGGCTGGCATCAGCCATGTTTGGCCGCAAATCGGTGAAAAGATCGAGCTGGGGGGGGAAGAGAACTTTCCTCACCCACTCGCCTGGTCCGCGACATAACCAGAAGTCCCAAAAGAATGCTATTCTTGATCTCTCTTTCAATGTCTCAGAATTCATAAAAGTCTTTTATAGTTATGTAACATTTATTACTATTCTTACAAATATTGTTTAAAAAATTGAACCAATCAAAATGCATATGCTTCCCAAATCTTTAGTACTGGAGCTTAAAAGCATAGTTTAGCTACACAGTTAATTTTGTTCTCTTACTAATGCATTTGAAATTATACACTAACATTGTTGAAATATTCTTCCTCACCTTCAGTACTTATTTTTACATTATGTATAAGGCCTCCAGGAATGGGAAAAATAAAACAAAATCAACCTATTGCTATCTTCACTAGAAGAATAATCCATCTTCTATCCTATATTTCCATTAATTAAACTATAATGAATATGCAAACCCAATCTTGATAAAGAGATTGGCTTTATGATACATTCAAGATAGTCGACTGATTTATTTTACTGACTACCAAGAGCAACATTTCACTACAAAAATTTTCGGTTGGCACCCTCAACCTGGCTTTCCAGATGATCAATGGAGACGTTTCCATATGCATTTGCCATGGAAATGTAATAGAAACATGGGAATAAAAATAACAACAAACAAAATAGCGTACTACTAGAAAGAATGTTATATGCTGGTTATTCACATATCCCCATTTACAACTTAAGTACCAGAAACGTGAAATGTATCCATAAGAATTTTGTGAAAATTTTCCTTAATTTTCTGGAAGAAAAAAATGAAATATATTTATCAGAGGAGGAGGAAGGAAAAGGAGCAGGAAGAGGAGAAGGAGCGGGAGGAGCAGGAGGAGGAGGGGGGGAAGGAGACGCTATCCAGAATCATAGAATTCCTGTGGTATTATGAGAGAATTTGGAGTAACAAGAATGGTACAGGCAAGAAAGATAAATGTAGGATAAAATCTTCAGTAGAACAAAGAAGAAAAAAACAGTACACTAACATGAAGTGTATTTTGGCTGGCAGAATCTGAGGGCTCATAGAAAAAATATAAAACAGCCTGAAACGTACTGCACAAAAATAATGTAGTGAATTACATTACAGTATTTCGCACGTGATAGATGCTTTCAATAGTACTTCCATATATAGATGTTTTCTATATGAAGAAATTTGTCCTCATTTACTAAATATAGAAACACACGATAGATATGCATATGATGGCTAACTTTAACCAGTTTAATCCAATCCAAGCAGTTGGCATTTTTTCTGCTATATCTCAGTTTGACGTCTGTTATATTTTACTTAAAAAAATCTGTTTCCATGAATTGAATTTTCCAGTTCTTTAAGGATGGTGCCTATTATTTCCTTTAGAGAGTTCACCAGCACCAGAAATGCAAACGAATAGTTGTTAATAATAGATTAGAAGAGAAATCCAAGCAGGTGAGTGCATGATTTTCCTCCTCCTTTTCTTCCTTCCTTCCTAACTTTTTAAAGGATCTTTTTTTCCCTACTAGGGATACTATTTATCTCCCTGTAATTTACTAAAAAAGATTTAAAACAAAGGACTCTCTCTTCACTACTTATCTTCTTGACTGCAAACTCAACTCTTGTTAAAAGATAATTGTTGCAATCTGACTCAGATTGTAAGTGCACCATTTAGAGTAATAACTCAGAAATTCCACTCCTTCTATGATATTAGATCTGGCAGACAGAACAGGCTTTGAATCCTGGCTGCTGTGGGTCTCAGGAGGCAGGCCTTCTTTGCCACAACGCCCACCTTATATGGAACATTCTTCCTGACACCAAAGTTGGTCCTTCAAGATTTGGCTTTCTCATCAGCCCCTAGGGGTTCTAGAGGACCAGTGAAATCTCAAAATGGCTCTAGTATCACATTTAGTCTAATCTCTCCTGTACTGGATGGTTGTAGATATATTTAATGACTGTTTTAATAACTGCCTTTTTATTATTATTTTTTATTTTTACGACCATATAATCCTTTAATTTGGGTTAGAGTCGAGGAGACTGGATGGATCTGAGCATTTACAGGACGGATGCCCTTCCTCACACCTACATGGAGTTTGCAGCAGATATTTTCTCTTTGCGCTCTAGGAGAGAAACATCTGCTGCTACCTAGAATTGATCTCTCAACCTTCCAAGTGGGAGGTGAGTGCCTTCACCACTAGGCCAGCACACCACTCTTTTTATATATTTATTGCCTGATTTTAATGGCTGTATAATGCCTAGAGTCACTTTGTGTGAGGTAGGCAGCCATATTTTTTTTTCTTCCTCTTAGTTGTGTCCAATTCTGAGACTGCTTGGATTTTCTTGGCAAGGTTTTTTGGAAGTGATTTGCCACTGTCTCCTAGGGCTGAGTGAGAGTGATTGGCCCAAGACTGGCTTTGTGCCTAAAATGGGACTGGAACTCACAGTCTCCTGATTTCTAGCCTGATGCCTTAACCACTACACCAGATAAATTTGATAAATAAATAAATACATACATATTTAATTTTATTAATTTAATTTATTAATATTTCTATACCGCCCTTCTCCCGAAGGACTCAGGGCGGTGTACAGGGCAAGAATAAAACATAGAGTTACAAAAATTAAAAAGTAATTAAATACATGCCCATAAAATACAGTTAGTACATTGGTAAAAACCCCAATAAAATAATAATAAAAACCCCACCAATCCCCCCTCAGGCCAGGCCGGCTTGTTCGAACAGGTATGTTTTCAGATCGCGGCGAAAGGAGCGAAGATCGGGCGCCGTCCGGAGCTCAACCGGTAACTGGTTCCATAGCTCCGGGGCGCCCACAGAGAAAGATCTCCCCCTGGGGGCCACCAATCTACATTCTCTGACCGGTGGCACCCTGAGGAGTCCCTCTCTGTGGGAACGCACAGGGCGGAGGGAAGTTGACGCCGGCAGCAGGTGTTCCCTAAGGTACTCCGGACCCCTGCCATGTAGGGCTTTAAACACCATTACTAGTACCTTGAATCTCACCCGGAAGACAACTGGCAACCAATGCAGCTCACGGAGCAGAGGTGTGACATGGGAGTATCGGGAAACTCCCAACACAACTCTCGCGGCTGCATTCTGTGCCAGTTGGAGCCTCCGGGTGGTCCTCAAGGGCAGCCCCATGTAGAGAGCGTTGCAGTAGTCTAGTCGAGAGGTCACGAGCGCGTGAGTGACCGTGCATAGATCATCCCGGCTTAGATAGGGCCGCAACTGGCGCACCAGGCGAACCTGGGCGAAAGCCCCCCTAGTCACAGCTCCTATGTGGTCTTCCAAGGTGAGCCGTGAATCTAGGAGGACTCCCAAGTTGCGAGCCCTATCTACGGGGGGTAATAATTCGCCCCCCATAGCGAGAGGTGGAATGTCCGAATAAACCCGGGATGAAGGTATGCAAAGCCACTCGGTCTTGTCGGGGTTGAGTTGAAGTCTGTTCCTCCCCATCCAGACCCGGACCCCCTCCAGGCAACGGGACATCACGGTGAGGGCATCACTGGGGTGGTTTGGGGTCGAAAAGAAAAGCTGGGTATCATCAGCATAATGATGATACCCAACTCCAAAACCACGAATGATCTCACCCAGCGGTTTCATATAGATGTTGAACAGGAGAGGCAAGAGGACTGACCCCTGAGGCACTCCACAAATGAGAGACCTCGCGGTCGACCTCTGCCCTCCTGCCAACACCGACTGCGAGCGTCCCTGGAGATAGGAGGAGAACCACTGTAAAACCGTGCCTCCCACTCCCAATCCCCTGAGACGCCGCAGCAAGATACCATGGTCGATGGTATCGAAAGCCGCTGAGAGGTCTAATAGGACCAGAACAGAGGAATGCCCCCTGTCCCGAGCCCTCCAGAGATCATTCACCAGCGCGACCAATGCCGTCTCCGTGCTGAACCCGGGCCTGAAACCCGATTGGTACGGGTCTAGATAATCCGCTTCATCCAGGACCAGAGGGAGCTGATGTGCCACCACACTCTCAACAACCTTCACAAGAAAGCGAAGGTTGGAGACAGGGCGAAAGTTGTTCAATACAGCTGGGTCCAAGGCAGGCTTCTTGAGGAGAGCCTCACCACCACCTCTTTCAAGACGGCTGGGAAGCTACCCTCACTCAAAGAAGCCGATATAACTGCCTGGAACCAGCTGCGTGTCCTCTCCCGGGCTGCATAGACCAGCCAGGAAGGGCACGGGTCCAATAAACATGTGGTGGTGCTCAGCCTCCCCATGATCCTGTCCACTTCCTCCGGAGTCACAGAATCAAACTCCTCCCAGGTGATATCGACAAGACCACCCGTGTCCTGCTCGACAGACTCTGCCCAGTCAGAGTCCAGACCGGTCCGAATCCGAGCGATCTTGTCCGACAGATGCTGGTTAAACTCCTCGGCACGACCCTGCAAGGGTTCCTCCCTCACCTCCTGATTCAGGAGGGAGCGAGTCACCCTAAACAGGGCGGCCGGGCGATTATCTGCGGACGCGATAAGGGTGGCAAAGTAGTTAGACCTCGCCTCCCTTATCGTAGCGAGATAAGACCTAGTATAGGTTCTTAGTTGCAATCGGTCGGATTCGGATCGGCTGGATCTCCAACCGCTCTCTAGGCCCCGTCTCCGACGCTTCATCTCCCGGAGCTCCGCGGAGAACCATGGAGCTTGACGGGATCTGCACCGGGTCAGGGGCCACAGGGGTACAACTCGGTCAAGAGCCTCAGTGGCTGCCCTTTCCCAGGCTTCCATTAAGGCGTCTGCTGAGCTGTGAGCAAGGGAGGCAGGTGGGGACCCCAGCGCCGCCTGGAACCTCTGGGGATCCATTAAGCGTCTGGGGCGGTACCATTTGATAGGTTCCACACACCCACGGCAGGGGGTGGCAAAACGGAAGACCAGCCGCAGGAGATGATGATCGGTCCATGACAGGGGCATAACAATTGGGGACCCCCACCAAGATCATCTAACCACCGTCCAGATAAGAAAACTAGGTCAAGGGTGTGGCCTCCCTCATGAGTCGGTCCCGAAATTACTTGCATCAGGTCCATGGCCGTCATGGAAGCCATGAACTCCCGAGCCAGCTCAGATGATCCTCCCAGAGATGGTAGATTGAAGTCCCCCAAAACTATAAGTTTCGGGAACTCAATCACCAACCCAGAGAGGACATTGAGAAGCTCAGGCAGGGCTGCTGCTGCGTGACTAGGCGAAAGGTACACCAGCAGCAAGCCCAACTGCGCACCAGGGCCGCATCTCAAAAAGAGAGACTCACACCCGACTATCTGGGGAACGGTGGCCTCCCGCGGGCACAAGGTCTCCCTCATAACAACAGCCACTCCCCCACCCCTACCCTGAGCCCGAGGCCGGTGTAGCACCCGGAAACCTGGTGGGCAAAGATCAACCAGAGGAATACCGCCCTCTGGGCCCAACCAAGTTTCCGTGATGCAAGCCAGGTCCGCCTGCTCACCCTCGATCAAGTCACGGACGAGAAGAGCTTTGTTAGCGACAGACCTGGCATTCAAGTACACCAGCCGGAGCTCAGGAGGCTGCACATCCTCACTCCCGGGACCTCGGGGCGGAGCCAGAGGGTCGGAGTGCCTCACCGCTTGTAAGCAGCGGAGAGACCTTCCCTGAGATCGATACGGCCCTCTGTTCCTACACCTGCTGCCATTCCCTAACATCGTGGGAATGGGTAATCCCACGACTGGCCCTGGAGCCCCAGAAGCAACCGACCCCCGCTCCTCCCCCCCGCGATCCACCTCGGCACTGGCCTGAACAGAGGTTGTTGGAGTGCCCCCCTTGTCCAAACAACCAAAAGAAGTACCCTCCCTCCTCCCTAACCCCCGAAAAAATTTCGACAAAAAACTAACCAGGGGCCTCTTATATATAAATTATCACCCAGGTAAACCAAGTGTTTGCTATCAAAATTATCAGAGGTGACTTACAGCCATCTGTAACTGGCAACATAATCAGAAATAGCCTCTCTCCTTCTGATTGTCTCTAGGGGAATGTTAGGATATCATCTTCAGAATTGCTTACTTCCTGTCCTTCTGCCACTTAATCTCAGTTATGCAATCTATAAATATTGAATTCATATTTTGAACATATAGCCTAAATGTCTAACGGTAAGTAGGCAGTTTATGGTCATCATCCTGGTATGCAAGGTATAACTATTACTTACACTTCTCTTAAAACTGTTTGGAAAATGATAAGGTAAAAGGTAAAGGTTCCCCCGCATGTGCGTGCTAGTCGTTTCCAACTCTAGGGGCCGGTGCTCATCTCCGTTTCAAAGCCGAAGAGCCAGCGCTTGTCCAAGGATGTCTCTGTGGTCATGTGGCCGGCATGACTAGACACCAAAGGTGCACGGAATGCTGTTACCTTCCCACCGTAGTGGTCCCTATTTTTCTACTTGCATTTTTACGTGCTTTCAAACTGCTAGGTTGGCAGAAGCTGGGACGAGTAACAGGTGCTCACTCTGTTACGCGGCACTCGGGATTCGACCCGCCAAACTGCTGACCTTCTGATCAACAGGCTCAGCGTCCTAACACACTGAGCCACCGCATCCAAAAATGATAAAGGTTAACATTAATATTAAATTATTCATAGCATAGTTCAATATTATGCATTAAAAAATAACCCAGCACTTTTTGCCTCCTAGAAAGTCATATGACTCATCTGGATGATTGGGTTTATCTGAAGCTAACATATTAATAACTGACATATTTAAAACTGATATTTATTTAAACTGAAATTTATTATTTGAAACTGACACACATCTGGATGGTTGGATGATGATGAAGATGATGATGATTATATTATTATTATTATTATCAGTGCTTTTTTTGTAAAAGAAAAAGGTGCCAGAACTCACACATGTCATACAACCCGCCTTGCCTACCCTACAAGGTTCCATCCAAAAAAGGTGCAGGAACTCCGTTCTGAGCGTTCTATGAGAAAAAAAGCCATGATGATGATGATGATGATGATGATGATGATGATGATGATGATTATTATTATTATTATTATTATTATTATTATTATTATTATTATTATTATTATTATTATTATTATTATGCTACTTCCTGTTGTCCCAAGAAGTCATCTAATTAACACCATGCTCATGACTGAAGTTCTGTCAAGCCCCACAATGTTTACAAACTAAAGAAGCAAAAATCACAGAGATTTCAGAAATGCGTCTTTAATCTTAATCTGGGATAACAAACATATTCTTGAAAGCTATAAAAGTAAATTCCCTGAGATGTGTAGAGTGAGTTAATTAAGGCAGAGTCCCTGAAATGCATTCTACCTATACATCTCACATCTGGACCATGCTGCCCTTCCACTTTCTTTCAAGAGCCTTTGATAGGTCAGTGCATTCTGGATAAATTAGAAAGAGAGAAAAAAATAACCTTTATGGTGTATGCATACACCATCACAGAAAAATATCAGAGATTTACAGTAATTGGCTCAAAACCTAGAGTTTGCTTCTACCCTTATGAAAATCTATGAAGGAGAAGTATTGAACTCATTTTCCCAAACAGAAAACCTACTTTACTTCATAAGAGTTTACTTCCAAATAGTAAATAAATATTTTAGTGTGACTACTGGGGCTGTGTCTGAATTCAATTTCTTTACAAAAAGAAATTGCATGTTTTTGAATGCAACATTGGGTGTGAATATAAAACCTGTCTGAATCTTTTAAAAGCAGCCATATAATTTTCTGGGATTCTGGAAGAAGGTGCATCTGTTTTCAAGAGTTGCATACAAGTGCTATGTTTGCACTGTATCCCCCCCAAACATCTTTTTGGAATAAAGTCGGAAGCAATTATTTCTAAAGCCTCAATGAGTACCTATTTAAACTAGTTTAAATATGTATATTATAACCTATGATATACCCTATACCAGGGGTGTCCAAACTTTTTTCAAAGAGGGCCAGATTGGATGAAGTGAACATGCTAGAGGGCCGAACATTTTTCCGAACATTCTTTGAACAATTACAATTAAATGCAAATGAATTATTTTATGCCAAGTTAATTGCAAATGGCATATTTTTCATTTTATAACATTAAGATCAACTGACAGCTGAGTTTTCACAATGCAAATCAAGAGGCTTGACAGAACAGTGGAGCCTAAGGGGAGACATACAGGCACCCTGCCCCTCCGCTCTCATTCACTCACCTTTGCTTGGAAAAGTTTCTCTCTCGGTCTCATTCACTCATGTTTTGTTTGCAAAAGCTTCTCTCTCGCTCTCTCATTCCCTCACTCTTGCTCCAAAAAGCCTCTTTCATGCTCTCATTCACTCACACTGCTCAATAAACGTTTCTCTCTTGCTCTCATTCACTCACCAACTCAAAAGGCCAGCCGCGGCGCCTCCACTGACTTCCATGGGGACGCTTGGCAATTAAAACCACTCCCGCTACTGCTGCTAACTTTTTCACTTGTTGCTTGGTTCCGATTTAACCTGCAGAAACAAATCCCCGAGCCGGCCCCCATGGCAGCAGCGAGCCCCAAGGAGCGGGGCGGCCCAGTGTGCTCACCAAGACGCTGGAGTGAGATTGCCCCCAACAATCTGAACACGAGATCGGCATTTCTCAGCCCGCGGCACTGATCTTGTGCTCCTTACAATCTCCCTCTCTTTGTTTCAGTTTGCTTTCTACATTTGGGATGAAGACTCGAGGTTCGGCGTTTCTCCGCGCCCACTGATCAGCGCGTGCGGAGAAATGCCCATTCCCTCTGCTGAGCCATCCCAGTTACTTCCCTGGAGCACCTCCATATCTTGCAAGGGCGCACAGGGAATCTGCGTTTCTCTGTGCTCGCTGATCAGCGCGTGGGGAGAAACGCCCATTCCCTCTGTTGAGCCATCCCAGTTGCTTGCGTTGCAGAAGGCAAGTATTTGGGATGAAGACTTGAGATTCGGCGTTTCTCAGCCCGTGCTGATCTCTCCCTCCTTACAGTCTCCCTCTCTTTGTTTCAGCTTGATTTCTGCATTTGGGACAAAGACTGGAGACTCGAGAGAGGGAGATTGTAAGGAGCGTGAGATCAGCACTTTCTACATTTGGGACAAAGACTCGAGATTCGGCGTTTCTCAGCCCACGCCGATCTCACGCTCCTTACAGTCTCCCTCTCTCGAGTCTTCATCCCAAATGCAGAAAGCAAGCTGAAACAAAGAGAGTGTAAGGAGGGCGAGATCAGCACGGGCGGAGAAACGCCGAATCTCGTGTCTTCATTCCAAATGATTGCCTTCCGCAATACAAGCAACTGGGATGGCTCAGCAGAGGGAATGGGCATTTCTCCGCACGCAGGAGAGGTTTGTTAGGGAGGCGGTGGTCCGGCATTGTTTACCTCCTGTGTGTGTGTGTCGGGCCCACAGAGAGATGCAAACACCAGAATGCCACCACCTCTACCAGCCGTTCCCCACAGGTCCAAGACACACACACACACACACACACAAACAAACACACACACACACACAAAACGAGAGGGGGAAAAATGCCGGACTGCTGCCTCCCTACCAGCCGTTCCCCGTGGGTCCAACACACACACACACACACACACAAACGAGAGGGGGGAAAATGCCGGACTGCCGCCTCCCTACCAGCTGTTCCCCGCGGGTCCAACACATACAGACACACACACAGAGAGAGAGAGAGAGAGAGAAGGGGGAAAAGAAGGAGGGGATCTGGCAGCACCCGAGACTCCATATGCCGCTCAGAAACAAACCTCTCACCGCCCTCCCTCCTGTGGCAGACAGTCTTCTGCTTGCCGCCCTCAATCAGAAGGGAGGGCCGTGGGAGGGCCGTATTTACACAGAGCAGGGAGGGCTGTTAGAGGGCCATATTAAACCGCCCCCCGGGCCACAAATGGCCCACGGGCCGGACTTTGGACATGCCTGCCCTATACCATATAACCTATGCAATATAACATCCAGTATAAATCAAATGCATCCACATTCACAATAGAGAATTTTCACTAAAAATTTAAACTTTTGAGTACAAGCCTTCATCTCTTTTTTTCATGAACTATCCACATGATTTTCATTTATTATTCATTAAGTGATTTTACCCCTTTGGGGATTTTGTTTAACTTTTAGCATTCCCTATTTTTATTGTATCTCTGATAATGCTTTTATTTGAACACATCCTGGTTAACTACATAAAAACGAAGACTGGCTTTATTTTTTTTTTTATTGAAAAGTTTTACAATACATTTTTGAATACAAAACCCCCCTCCCCCTCCCCTCTCCCCAACCCTCCCTAACCCTCCCCTCCCCTCCCCCCTCCCCGACTTCCCAGAGCTAAATACAGGGTATAAAAATACAAACAAACATAATCTAAAATATGCAAACAACAATAAAATATTAAATTCTATCGCACTTTAACTCTTAATAAAATAACTACAAGCTAGTTATACATCATATAAATCCACTACTTATTCAAATGCTAAGTGAAACTTTTTAGTCCCATATTTATTCTGAATATAATCAATCCATCTCCTCCACTCCACAATGTATCTCTGTTGCGATTGGTCTTTCAAATACGCTGAGATCTTTGCCATTTCCGCCAAGTTAGAAACTTTTAAAGTCCATTCTTCTATAGTCGGCAGTTCTTCCTTCTTCCAATATTGCTCTACTAAAAGTCTCGCTGTCGTAATTAAATTCAACATCAACTTAGTATCTACAACGGTGGTACCTGTAATAATACCCAATAAAAACAGTTTCTTAAATATTTTTTGCATGTTCCACCAAATTTTAATCCAAAAAGCTTTAACCTTTTTACAAGTCCACCATATATGAAAATATGTTGCATCCTCACAACCACACCTCCAACATTTGGGCTGGCAATTCGGATACATACTTGCTAAATTTTTAGGATCTAAGTGCCACCTATAAAACATTTTATAAAAATTCTCTCTTAAATTTTGGGCCTGTGTAAATTTTACATTTCTAACCCAGATCTTTTCCCAAGTATCCATTGTAATAACTTCTTGAAAATTCTGAGCCCACTTTATCATACAGTCTTTAACAAGTTCCGTCTCTGAATCAATTTCTATCAATGCAATATATATCCTTTTTATATGTGCTTGACCTTGATTTCTAATTTGCTTTAGAAGACTGGCTTTAGAATACTGTAAATAAAAAGTACCCTTCCATAATTTTAGAAGGAATGTTTCAGATTTCCAAGGGGAAATTCTCAAGATGTTCACTGACAGGCCATGTTCTTTGAAACAATTCCTGCTAAACGGTAGGCAGTAAACCAGCCTCCCTCACACAGTTGCTTTCTAGATGAGCTGCTACTACAACTTCCAGAGTCATTGGACATTCTGGCTGGAAACTCTGCATGTTGTAGTCCCAAGTCATCAAGAGGACTCCCAGTTTGGGAAGTTTGGGTCAGGCAAACTTAGCTTAATGGACAATTTCCTGATAATATACTGCAGGGGTTTTCAAGGCAAGCCATCATCTCAGTCCAGGAAACCTTCAATGAAAATATCAATTTATACTACAGAATGACCAGGATCCTGTGTTTACCTTATTTACTGTTTTGTTTAATTCTTTAAAATGTTTTTCTTTCATTTCTTTCCTAAATACTACAGCTGTGCTTGCTTCAGATCCTGTGTATGCACAGATTGTCTCTGATCTTGTCAGGTGCAAAAAATCAGGAAGCAAGGCAGTTCAAATGAATACAGGTTTATTTCAGGCTAATTCTCTCTGTAAGAGTCTGAACTACTAACAGTCAAGACAAATTTTCCGTAGATAAGAGACAACAGAATTCAAGGTGGGCTGGACTTAGGTCTCTTGTGGGTGGGAAAGGACTCAAGACTGATGATACGTTTGACCCTTCCCTCAGGCTCAGCCTACTCATCTTCTACAGTTCTTCATTGAAGCAATGCTTCTTGTTTCAGATTTCCAACCACACTGAAAAATGTGTCCACTCCAAGGAATCCATTTATTAAAGTGAATGGGATACTTAGTTTCCAATAATACATTTGAAACTAAATATATATCTGTAATTTTCACCATATAACCAAAATATATGTGTAATATTCACCATATAACCAGAATATCAGCAAAACACAATATATTTGTTTCAATTTGCACTGTTTGCCAGGTATAATAGACAAGGGAAGTTTTGATATGGGACATATGTTTATAAAATTATCATATTTGATTGAAATTCAGTTAAAACATTTCTTTTCTAGTCTTCATACTGTTGCTGCTTTTTTGGGGATTTGAACATTTGAAAGATGTCCTGTGGAGCTAGTATTAAACATAATTCATCAAAAGAAGCCTCCTTTCCTGAGCTAATCTTTCAAAATTATTCCTTTGTTTAATCTATTGTGGTTATTTAACATTTTAACTAAATCTGCTGGCTAGGTTTTGCTGGCAATACAGATAACAAAATCAGATCCTCATTCAATCTCCAGCAAGCTTTTCCAATCACATAAAAGACTTCATTTGTCTTGATAAGGTTTTGCCAGTATTTCTTTAAGAATTTTATTAAATATGATACAGATAAAACCTAATATAAGCTACAAAAATAAAGGAGTAAAAAGAAAAGATAGGGTGCAGAAAAAAATGAATAAAAATTATGAATATTGAAATAAATAGAAAGGAAATATATAAAGAAGTAACTTTATTTGTCACTACAAATATAAACAGTTTTAACAACTTAATAACTTAGTACAACAAATGACCTCTTTTCCCACATCCCATTTTTTATCTATAAAGAAATCTATAAATCCTAATTTTTCAATCCTGATGCCAGCAAAAGTCCATTAAGGGTTATCAGAGATAGCAATATATCTATTTTAAACTTGATCAAATAAACCCTTATATTCATTTTGTGTGAAGAATCCAGAGAAAAAATATTTTGGGAAATATTAAAAAGGCAGAATATATTTCTCCAAAGGAATAATGGAGATTGTTTAAAAGGCAGAAACTTCTCTCCCCCCAGCCAGAAAACTCAGTAGAAGCCAGCTTTTAGAAATACAGATTTAATAATTCATTCAGGAAGGTTGGGACCAGGAAGCCTAGAAGCTGATGAGATTAGGAAGACAAAGATCCCTAGAATCAACAACCACTCCCAGCAACATATGGTCAGCTTTCCTAGACCCAAGCTTCTGTTTGGCTCTGCTCTTCAATAAACTCCAACCTTCTTTCTAAAGCAGTCTTCATTTTGTTTATTCCCAGCTTGGACTGGACCCTGATGAAGATTTTTCTTTCAACACTTACTTTTATTTCTAACAAGCTTGATTATGTCAGTTCCTTCAAATAACATAGAGCTTCATTTCTTTTCATTTTTGTCTTTTGTCTTCTTCAAAATTTTTCAAAGCTTTAATAAGATTCTTTTTTAAAAAAAATCAATACACGAAAATTATCCAGGTCACTCCCCTGGTTTGTTCTTTGTATCTTTTAATTATTAAGACATTAGCCAGCTTCTTTTGTATGTCTGGGCAGCATCTGTTTCCATATTATTCTTATCACCTGTCATTTTTAAATCTTGTTTCAAATTAGCCTCAAACAAATTAACTTGTTATCTTGTTTCTTTTCCATCTTTTAAACATAGTCTAGCTATAAAGGCAAACATTGTTCTAAGTCTTTAAACTCATACTTTTTCTTAAGGATTGAATGAAACACAAGTTCTTAGTATTTGAAAAGTAATTTAGAAAAGTAATTTTAAAAAGTAATTCCAAAAGTGATTAAGAAATGAGGCTCAAACAAATGTTATGCTCATATAAATATAGGCTACATTATGACTGGGAGCTTAATTGGAATTCCTCAACACCCAGATGCTGGGCTCACCAGCTGATCACAAAAAACTCAGTTCTTGCAGTCTATTCATGAGAAACAGATGTCTAGAATACATGTGAACAATTTTACAATCTCCCCTTTCTCCAGAGAGATTTTACCAGCCAGAATCCAAACTCCAGCCACCAATCTCTGCATAATGCTCTTCCTGATCCTTCAGGGACATCCAGCTCACCACGTTCTCATGGAAGCTAGATAACATTCTGCCAATTGTCAATATTCCTTTTCTGTGTAAGAAGTTGGAAAATCTGGTAAGGCTCAACTTCATTTTCCCAAGTGAAGCTGTTTAATTTTTTTTCCAACCAACCAAACTTCAGAGCAGAGCTTGATGGATAGCAATTGATTGGAATTAGACTGGGAAGCTGGTGTATTTGTTGGGAGTCAAAAAATCAAGATAATAGTTAGAAATTGCCAAACCATAACCATCAGATTTAGCCCCAAACATTTAGAGCCTCATTTTTCCAATAATTACCAATATATCAATCAAAAAAGTCATAGTCCAACATTTCAGTTGTAAAATCACCATATAGCATTCAAAAACACAGTTTTCATATTCATTACAAATTTCAACTCAAAATACAAACACCAGATAATGTGGTCATAATATTTTCATCATTCCTTATGCACTTCCATAAAAATGGGATCTGAGTATACTCATTCCTTTTGGAGGAATTTACAAAAAGCAATTCCTAATCAACATCTGGAAAACTACAGATATTACAAGGTTTTTCTGTCCTGTTGGGCTAGCTAGTGACAATGACCTGGATAGTTCAAGTAGCACAGAACATGGCTGTCTACTTTTTTAACCAGTAATAGCAATTTGTTTTGATTGCAGCCATCTTAAAACAACTGTACTGAGTACCCATTTGCTTCAGAGTGATGCTTAAGCGGTCTGCTATTTGTTGTGAATTCAGTTGCTCCTCAAATAGAAGCTAGCATTACAAGAATGAAGAGTGGCACATTCTGTAACATTCCTGCCCAAACAGCTCTCTCTCATACAATTACATAATTTCACTGAACAATTCTGGATGCCTTGAATGACTCCTTCTCTCAGTTCCATGACTGATGGAGATTTTACTGCTTAAAAATATTACAGAACAGTCCTCCTTAAGCCCCAGTTTGAGACTGGTTTGATGCTCATAACAGTAACCTTAGCATTCTAGAATGTCCACAACAGTCTCTATTAAGTACTGATATATAAAAAGCAGACCCCAAAGTATAAATAAAGTGTCTTTGTGTGCTCTGTTATAAATTGAAAGCTTCAAAGCAACAAATGAAACAGTTCTGCCTGAAAGCTGAACAGATGGTTGGAAAATGAAAGGGAAGATTAATCAACCCATAGAAAGGGGGCAGTTTAATAGTATAGAGTGTATATATATTTATAGTAAGTTCCAGTGCTTCCTTCCAGCGTTTTGTTCATGGTTCGTTGTGCATCTTGGCCAACATTGCTTTTTGCTGTACTTTGTAACAAGCAAACTACAAGGACCCAGAAGAATATAAATTTCAGCATTGTGACAGGACCAAATGTTATTATATTTTTCTTTTGCAATTACATTTTGTAATCCTTTAATTCAGGGTAGAGTCTGGGCGACTGAATGGAGCTGAGCGTTTATTGGCTGGATGCCCCTCCTGACACGTATGTAAAGTTTTCAGCAGATATTTTATCTTTGCCCTGTGAGAGAGAAGCATATGCCACTGCCCAGGATTGAACTCTTAACCTTCTGAATGGAAAGTGAGCATCTTTACCACCAGGCCATTAGGCCACTCATAATGACATTATTTAATAATATAAGCAAAATTCCATGCTTAATAACTTTAGTAACTCATGTTTTCATATCTTCTGTTTGATTTTTTTTTAGATTGTTTTAGTCAAGAGATTGCCCTGTGCTTTACATCTCATTTATTTGTCATCACCTTAAGGAATTTAAAAATATCAGGATGTACAAACTCAAACAAAAGTAGACAGAGCTCATCTTTAAGACTGATAACATTGTTGAAAAGATCAGGAAAAATCTGTGAATTTATAATAAACACTCAGCTAATATTAGTAATAATGTATATTCACACGCACAGACATATACAAACTCACATATGCATTATAATTATTTTATAATTGGGAAGGTCTACTCTCATAATTTAATTAAACTAATATATGTGAACAGATAGATATATAAAGCAGCCTTCCCCAACTATGATAATACCCTACTAGCCTTCATGTTTGTAAATTAACACACATATATTAATCAAATATATGGGATTAACACCTAGAAATCATGTTGCATTGCTAACGATTGTAGACCTTGAAATCTATATAGCTAAGAAAGCTACTCAGTGATCTTCCCTACATTCCATTTGGTGATGAATGGTAGCAATAACAGTAATAACAGATTTCTCATATTTTGAACTTTTTTTTCATTCTATGAAAAGAATTGAAGAGATGGAACTTTCCTGGGAGTCTTGGCACCTGGAAAAGAAATTCTCAGATGCACAGAATAGAATCCTTTCAATTACACATTTAATTACCTGCAGTAATCCATTGACAGCTAGCCAGTCTCAGGATTTTGCACTGTGGAAGCCTAGTTGATTAAAAGTTTTAAGGAGAAAAGCTACAGCTGTGGAAACTAGACTGTGGGCTCCCTTCCAATCAAAGAAGTATTGCAAAACTGTTACCAAGACCAAGAGCAAGTGGAAGGGAATATTGTCACAGTAGACCTGCTGACCAATTTCAGCCAAGCAAATTGCCACTCCTGACTACATCTCCTCAGCCCTCCTCTTTTATGTGCCATGGATTATCCAGGAAAGAGATCTTGTTATATTTCCCAGGGAAAACACTGCTTTACAACACAATACTTGAACAGTTTCTGTTTACCTTAGCAGCAGACTACCTGAAAGATGGATGCTGTATGGTGAACCATCTCTCCTCAGGGGTGTATTCATGATTTGTATAGTGAACCATGCAGATGACCCCTGAGAATAAAAGAGAGGTTTCAGTACACCCTAGAGGAACCTCAAAGTTTGTAGAGGTTAGCAAACTATTCACTGAGAACTATAGATGTTCAGTAATTCAGTAATGAAGGGAAATATGGAATGTCAATTGAAAAAAATTGTAATGCATTATAATTGTGGTTTATATTTAAAAGAGAGAATGAAAGGCATTTTGTTACTGTTGAATAATAAAGTAAGTGATTGGCAAGCAGAGAAGGGAGAGTACATGAAACATATGAGAGTTGAAGCATTTGACAGTATAAGAGGGAGAAAAGAAAGGGAATAGGCTAAGTGGGAAAGAATTTAAGGGATTATAATTCTCATTTGCATTCACCTCTGATTTCAGTTTACTGAGAACACATCATTTTCACTCTTTTTCAAACACTCTATTGAGATATATGCAAAAAACAAACATTTCAGAAAGATATCCAGCTATTCAACGATGATTCAGCAACTTTTTGAGTTCATACTCCAAAGTGAAAACAAATTGGAAACACCATGGACTCCATCCAGTTCAAATCATCTTGAAGCAATTGGTCATCTGGAATGTTCAATTCTTGGAACATTTACATAGCCTGGGAAATCCCTACCATGTTAAACAATTGTCAGTAAGTTCCAAGCTAAAAGAGGTAGAAATGGTCTAGGGTGAAACAGGATAGTTGAAAAGTATTATTCACATAAAGGACAGTGAATGTCTCTAATCCACCATGTCTCAATTCAAAACCCTCTCTGAAATTTCAGCCCAATTGGTCATTGGAAAGTTCAATTCTGTTGTAAATCATTCAATTTCATTGCAACAGCCATGGTGAGGGTTAAAATATTTAAGGACACCTTGATGGAGAGGAGGACTACTGTATTCAGTGATCAACTGTCTTGTTCTAAACTCTGAAACAAATCCTTAAGATCAGAAAATTAATGGCAGCCTGGTCAGATCAAAGGGATGGACTCTCTCCTTTCCTAATTGGCAACAACTGAAGACATCAGAGAAAAACAAGAATCCTTTCGAGACAGCTTGCAGTTCATCTGAAGAGACACCAGGACTGGTGAGTACTTGGAGGAACATCAAAATAGTCATTTGGAAAGGAATATCACCACTGTTAACCTATTCTACCCCTCAAAAATATGTTTGCATACTCTTAGACTTGATCTTATCTATAGCAATCTTCTAAATAACTGTGATGGAACGTGCACCTGCAGGAACAGATAGGGACAGTTTTGGCATCCCAGAGAGATACCTTGAATAAAAGACTTCACAGTCCTGAGCTGGACAGGGAAGGGGGAAGAAGTTCAAGGTAGCCACACCCAGGAATCTCTCAGGATATATATAGTAGTTTAGAAGATTATAGCTTTATTTTGGCAAGATTCTGTCTACTAGGTGTAAGCAAATAGAGGATTGCTTACAAATCAATTGGATTTTGCTGTGTCATCTCTGGGCCTGGACCTGACAATAAGTGGCCAACTAACCCAGGGGATACAGAGGAATCTGATTCCAATCATTTTCTCAGGAGTTTTTTTTTTTAACAATACAAGAGGAATTTCATTTTCCCAAAATAAAGACGTGAACTGAGAATGACTATGCTTGGACCAACCTGAGGTGGGGAAGGGTGGGCTATTTCCTGAGCCTTAGACTCTGACTTTGAAGATATTTATCCATAGCCCATATGTGTATATATAGCAGATTACTTACATTCCTCCATCCTGATTGCCAGTCCCTTCCTCAACAAATTCTTAAAGAAAGCAGAAAAAGTCACAAGTGTGTGTTTGATTTATCCCAGGCCTTGTATTTCAGGCTGTCTGCCTCATTCTACCATTTCAGAGATAGTCTAGATTGCTACCAACAAATATTTTATCTCATCTGTATTTTGGCTTGGTCTAAGCCAAAACCTGGCTTCTGATTTAAGATATCCCATCCATATTTTTGAAGAAAATATGTTCACAAATTACCTGTTACAGCATTGAACTGTATATGTGTGTGTGTGTGTATATATATATATATATATATATATATATATATATATATATATATATATAATTCTAATAATGGCTATTATAATTTTAACCAGATCATCAACTAAGAGAGGCCCCAAGCATTGTTGAGAGAGATTTACAAATAGTATTTATAGTCAGACAGTCAAACAACAAAGACAACCAACAGGACCAAAGCTTTTCTGTGTCAAATAGACAAATCATTTCAAAGGGGAAGCAGATTGGTATGTCAGTTAAACAGTATGCAGATAAACAAGAAACGGTTACTTTATCTGTTTCCGATATTTGGACAACAAGTGAATGCAACAAAGCAGACCGGGGGGAAAAAAAAGAACTGCTACCACTGAAGTCAAGAAAACACGGGATAAAGGCAAGATTGAATAAAGAGAGAAAAACTAGTAAAAGGTAATTTGTTCTCTTGGCAATCAACCATTTTTCTTGGCCAGGCATGCACGCGCACACACAGCTACACAAGTGAGTATGCACTCCTTTATTGATTTTTTCTTTTCAATAAGTAAGAAATGGTAATTATTCAGGAAAAAGTCACAAGAGGCAAATGTTTAAAAGCTTCTCTTTGTTCTGACAGCCATTTGCTATGTTGATGTGGTTGTAATATTCCATTCTTTAGCATTTTCAACAAGTATTCAGAAGAAAGGTAGAAAAACTCTTTTGTAGGTGATACTGTTGCTATGGTAATCATTTAAAGGGATACTTTTGAAGAGCTTGAAACTCTTGAAGGATTCAGAATGTTTAATTAGAAAAGAGCTTTCAGAAATAGAGAGAAAAAGGAGAAATAGGCAAGGACATTGAGTGTGGAAGCCACCGTGCCCTCTTTGTAGGAGAACATCGCTGTTGCGAATGCCACTTCTGCCGAAAAAAAAGACCGAAAACATTGTGCTGTTCTTGTTCCTGGAAATCCAGATGAAATCAAATTATATTACCTTTCCAGCTCAATACCTTTAAACAGCCATTCATGACTGATTTCCTATTAATGGTTTGTTTTTCCTTTTTAATTTCATTTTTTTGGCTTCACATTTTCATTCCATATCGGTGGTTAGTGTGTTTAGCTTCAATTATTTCAATCACAATATGGTTTTTGGTAGACTGAGTGGATGAGGACAAGGCAGACCATGAAAATCATGGTCAGCATCCTCAGGTACGACTCTGACTTTTATGAGAATTGAGTGGAGGTCAGAAAAGTGAAATGCTACCTTCAGAGTCTTCGAGCAAAGGAAACATTTCCTTAGAAATCTAGAGAACAAGCAAAAATAAGGTGTAGTTCTATCTCTGTCATGCATAAATATAAAGTACCCCACAACCCCACAACCATGACACCTTGTAGATATGTTGTACAGCTATTATTTACTTCATTTCTAGGATTGTCTGAAAGAATAGAATAGAATAGAATAGAATAGAATAGAATAGAATAGAATAGAATAGAATAGAATAGAATAGAATAGAATAGAATAGAATAGAATAGAATAGAATAGAATAGAATAGAATAGAATAGAATAGAATAGAATAACAGAGTTGGAAGAGAGGTCTAGTCCAACCCCCTGCTAAGGCAGGAAACCCTATACCATTTCAGACAAATGGTTGTCCAATCTCTTCCTAAAAACTTCCAGTGTTGGAGCATTCACAACTTTTGGAGGCAGGTTGTTCCACTGGTTAATTGTTCTAACTGTCAGGAAATTTCTCCTCAGTTCTAGGTTGCTTCTCTCTTTGGTTAGTTTCCATCCATTGTTTCTTGTCCTGCCCTCAGATGCTTTGGAGAATAGCTTGGCTCCCTCTTCTTTGTGGCAGCCCCTGAGATAGTGGAACACTGCTATCATGTCCCCCTTAGTCCTTCTTTTCATTAAACTAGACATACCCATTTCCAGCAACTGTTCTTCATATGTTTTAGCCTCCAGTCCCCTGATCATCTTTGTTCCTCTTCTCTGCCCTCTTTTTAGAGTTTCAACATCTTTTTTACATTGTGGTGACCACAAGTTGGCTACAAAGTGGGTTAAAAACACTATCTAACCGTGAAAGAAGAATAAAATAATAGAGTCAAGGACTCCATCAAAACTCTAAACACCCATAAGAATAACAATAGGTTCACAAATTGCCCCAGTGCAAGTACCACTGGAACAATAAGGTCTTCAAAGTCTTCTAAATGACAGCAAGGTCGGCCCCATAAAGACCTCAGAAGGAATGCTGCTTCTATGAGCCATTAAGGTGACATTTCTTATTAAAGAAACCTGGAGTGTACCAACTGCGTCCAATCTTGCTGGATGGGAAGAGAACAATTGGGAAATGTTTGTGCCACAAGTAATCAGGTCCAAACTGATTTCTCTGAATTATTTCTAGACTTGTTCCATAACCTAAAAATCCAATAAATCTTAATAAGAATGAAAATAATCCACCAAATGAAACCCATGGCACAGAACTCTCAGGTCACATATGCAAAATTCTTTGTGGATCCTAAAGAAACCTGAAACAAAAAGAAGGGGATTAAGGGACTGATATAAGAATCCTCTTTTCCCCTTTTTCATCTTTACACATATGTATTAACAGAAGGAGTGTGAAAAGCTGGAAGTGTAAGGAAGGATCCAAAACTATGTTCTATCTAAACATCTGCTTTTAACAGTCCTTCCAAAATATAAGAATCATATATAGATCCCGAACAAGAATGACTATGGTTCTTCTGAAGAGATGCGCAGTTTAGTACTTGTTAATATTAAACTCACTTATTTTCTGTAGAGATGACAGAATATATTTTTTGTTATTTTTCAGTATTAGTTTTATTTTTTTTAATCCACCTAAACTCTTTTTTTCTTGTTTACCTCTTTTCTCTCTCATTTGGAATAATAAAGGATTACAATAATGAAAAAACATACAGGTTTGAACAAGTCCTCTGAGATTAATTGTACAAGTTTCTGCCCGTCACTGTAAAGCAGAATTGTACAAAGCTTTGATAGCCAGTAATCACAACTGATAACTCTGGGAGACTGAAAGCTGTAAAAGAAAGACAATGTTAATATATAAAACATAGAAACATAGGGTTGGAAGGGACCTCTGAGATCTTCTAGTCCAACCCCCTGCTCAAGGCAGGAAACTTAAACCATCCCAGTCAAATGATGTCCAGTCTATTTTTGAAAACCTCTAGTGATGGAGCACCTACTCCAGGAGGCAAACTATACCACTGATTAATTGTTCTCTGTCAGAAAATTTATTCTTTCTTCTAGGTCGGAACCCACCCATTAGTTCTTGTCCTGCCCTCTCTTGCTTTGAAGAATTACCAGCAGCTTATCAAGTACTTAGGAGGCAGGGAATTGGCAACACAAGAAAACAACAGGCAACAACTTAATAGCCAGCCATCAACACCCCAATCAACCACTAAAAAGCCACACACAATAGGCACCATATAAACAGTGGTGGGATTCAGCCAGTTAGCAGCAGTTTGGCAGAACTGGTAGCTAATGTTTTGTTGCCCAGGCCCAGAATGGAATTCTGAAGCAGCATCCACATAGAGAACTGGTTGTTCACATATTTGAATCCCACCACTGCATATAAATATCACACACAGAACAGCCCAAAGCACACAATCTGCTAGAGAGAAGTTCCCTGAGGGTGGGCTCCAGTATGATATTGAAAGCTTGGAAGACTAAACCTCTAGTCCTGGTGACCATCCCAGATTGGATCCTGCAACATTATCCTGAGACACGTATATTCACCTTCATTCTTTGGAGAATAAGTCATCCCCGTTTTCTCGTGACAGCCTCTCAAGTACTGGAAGACAGTTAAATTGGTGAACTATCTCATGCATAAAAGTGGGGATGAGTTTTTCACAGTCTGTTTCCACTTAGAAGGTGCAATTTTTCTTTATTATGCCTTTCGTATGATATTCACTCTTATTTAAAGTTTACCTTGCATTTTTCATTTATTTTTCCCTATTTTTCCCATATTTAAGAGTTATTAGAGCCCTACCTGCCCCATATCTGGTGGGAATGCAATAAAGTCAACTGCAGTTTAAAACATGGCTCCTTTCCTTCTATTCAAGGATTTAAAATTCAACATCTTCAAGCTTATAGAAGGTAGATATCAGAAGAATGGCAACGTTGAAGCAATTGGTTTGAAAGCAATTCTTCTCTCTCCCTCTACATCTCATCACATCTTTTGTCTAAATGATTGACAATGTCAATAGAAAACATATTCCATGTTGTTTCTCAGAGGAGAGCAGGCTATTCAACCCCAGTTCTTCATTTCCATTTTAAGCACTCTGCATAGTTCGAAATTGTTTATGGATTCAGGCCATCTCTGTGTTCCAAGACCATAAAAAGAAAGACAGAAAGGAGACCTTCCAAAAGTAGATTAGAAGCTCCAAGAGGCAAAAAGAGCTTCAAACTAAGTGTATTTGGATGGCTCTGAAGACAGAAGGGGGAGTTACACACTTTGGGGTTTTTCTTTGTCTTTGTAGCCACACAGAGAAAATAATTTCCCATTAGTCTATTATACCCACTGACACTTTGGCTGTTCACTTGACTGGTCAAAATGAAAACATTTTTTAAAGCAAGTGAATGCAGCTACAGTTGCCAAATTCACTCTAGTATTTTTTTTAATGACAAAAAGAAGAAGAAAAGATTTAGGACTGGAGAAGAATGCATTTTTAGACATTTTCTCCTAACTTCTACCATCTTGTTTTCATTGTTTGGAACATCCATGCTGTCTCTTTGAATAATATACATTAGGACATTTTTAAAGAAAAAAATGAATAGCTAAAACATTTTTATATACTTTCCCAGATGAGTTGTTGCTGTCATTATACGAGCTGCAATTGATTGGGGAATTAGAACCCTGATGGCACAATAGTTAGACTGTAGTATTCCAAGCTAACTCTGCCCACTGCCAGGAGTTCAATCCTGACCAGCTCAAGATTGAGTCAGCCTTCTGAGGTCTGTAAAATGAGGAACCAGATTGTTGGGGGCAATATGCTGACTCTGTAAACCACTTAGAAAGGGCTGTAAAGCACTATGGGGCAGTATATAAGTGCTATTGCTAGTAAATTAAAAAATGAGCCCATTGCCCAATTACACCTTTAATGTTTAAAGAGGAGACTTAGCAAGCTAACACTGGCCTGAAAGGAAGTGCTTCATTTTTTTTGTTGTTGTTGTTAGCTGCGAAGTCGTGTCCAACCCATCGCGACCCTATGGACAATGTTCCTCCAGGCCTTCCTGTCCTCTACCATCTTCTGGAGTCCATCTAGGCTCACGCCTACTGCTTCAGTGACTCCATCCAGCCACCTCATTCTCTGTCGTCCCCTTCTTCTCTTGCCCTCAATCTTTCCCAGCATTAGGCTCTTCTCCAGTGAGTCCTTCCTTCTCATTAGGTGGCCAAAGTTTTAGCTTCAGTATCTGGCCTTCTAAAGAGCAGTCAGGGTTGATCTCCTCTAGGACTGACTGGTTTGATTGCCTTGCAGTCCAAGGGACTTGCAGGAGTCTTCTCCAGCACCATAGTTCAAAGGCCTCAATTCTTTGGCACTCAGCCTTTCTTATGGTCCAACTTTCACTGCCATACATTGCAACTGGGAAGACCATAGCCTTGACTATATGCACGTTTGTTGACAGGGTGATGCCTCTGCTTTTTAGTGTGCTTTCATTTTTTTTACCTGCCTATATAAAACAGCTTCTAATCTCACTTAGAAATCAACCTTCTTCCAGTGAGATTTAAAGAAACCATCAGCATAAAAACACCAAGTTTTTATGTAGGACAGAAGACCACTAAACTTGTCTAGACAATGTCAAATGTTCAGTTCTGATGCTTGAAGGACTATTACAGGTGATTAATTAATGTCTTGCTGTGCCACTTGTAGTAATCCTTGATGTTGCTCGCTTTGTTGGTTTCATCTTTTCTATAACTTATTGCTTTAAGGTGAGAATCTTGCAGGACTGACAGGAGTATAATTTTTCTTGTAGAAGGAGCTGTCTTATTCAGGAAACTGAAACTGCAGAAGAGAACATTTGGTCCTTGCTTAAAAAACCCCCTCTGATTTTAAGAAGTCAAACTCATTGCCCCAGAATAATCTGGGGTTGTGAGACTTGCCTCGAGATTTCTAATTTCAGGTTAAAAAAAATAAAAGTTAATATCCTGTGCCCATCTCCTTTTCTCATCAGACCTCCATATTGACTCTTTCAGGTATTTACAAAGATTTTTTTTTCCTCAGCCTTGATTTAAATAGGATTTATTTTTATTTTATTTTTATTTATTTTTATTTTAATCCCATTTATATCCCGCCCTTCTCCGAAGACTCAGGGCGGCTTACAATCTAAAGCACAACTCAATGTGCTTAGCAATAGCCTTCATTCTATGTATATGCCTGCTTATTAGGGCTTTCACACACACACCCCCAAGCGGCATTATTACAAAGTCAGCTTAATTGCCCCCAACAATCTGGGTCCTCATTTTACCTACCTCGGAAGGATGGAAGGCTGAGTGAACCTTGAGCCTGGTGGGATGCGAACCTGCACCAAGGCAGGGACATGTATATCTGGCATCTTGGTTAAAACTGTTAATATTTTCTCATGTATTTGTACCAGTGGTGCTTTCTATGGTGACAAACCCTTTTTGGAAATGAAGTACTAGATTTAAATATGGTATTAACAACACAACACCATTTAGCTACATTTATTACCTGTTTGTTGACTATTTTCAAGCATTTCCTGTATTTATAGATCTTGTGACGGAATATAGTCATCAGAGCATAAAATAGCAACATAGACAAGCAAACATTCTCTGCAGATGTGTACAAGGACAAGGAATTCCCCCAAATGTACAGTACAGCTTTATAGCAAATTTAGAGCTTCTTTCTCATTCTCTCTCAAGCCATATTTCCTTACTGATTCCTTCTCACACATAACCTTTCAATAGTCCACTCCCATTTCTGTATTTAAGTAGGATCTCAAACTCTAAATTTCTGAAATTTCCTGTTCTTCTCTTCCCTTTTCAGTTTTGCTTTCCTTTGTATTACAAAAAGTTTGATTGCATTTTAGTGTAAACTCTCAGGAATACCTAAGCAATTTTATTTATTCTGCAAACCATAAGCATAAAAAGAAAGATTATAAGCATAGTGGTTAGACATGATTATACTTTTAGAAATAATGTGGATAAAAGGGACACGTGATTTCATAATATCAACAGTCAGAGGCTGTTCCATTAACGTTGAGTGGCATTGGCCTCAGAACAGACAAACATGTTCTTCATTTTATTAAATTTAGAGACTAAATCTCTACTTGAAATAATAACTTGATTACTTGGAAGCATGCTCCCTTTAACTGATTTCAGAGTAGACATGTTTAAGAGGTGTTTTCATAGTCCTATTCATTGTCTTCTCTTCTTAACTATCTTCCAATCGGTATACCTGAAATAAGATTTTCTCCTTAATATACCCATGCCACCAAATTTGGCTAAGAACAAATAACAGGAAGCATTTCTGATAGCAGACACTAGGAAGAGTATGGTGATAGAGTCAACACATTATTCCCCCTTAAGACAGGATCCCAATTCAGAGACCAGACATGTACAGTAGACAATCCAGACTCTTGAACAGGCATTGTACATGTACATGTCTTAATCCACCCGCATTATGTACTTTACTAAAACATTGCTGTGGGGTTGTATAGAGAACAAAGGAGATGACTGTGACAGAGATATGCAAGATCTGTTACTAAAGCAATGAGGGGTGAAGCATATCTGAAGTTAACAACAGACAGAAGATAAATGTAATGGGCTCAAATAGATACTTCCCTAATTCACAAGAGTGTAAGAAAGGGGAAATGTAATCAAGAATGCAAGACTCTGTTATTATAGCCACTCTCAATGGTCATTTTAGCCTTTTTGTGGAGTTTTTTCCTGGTATGGTCCACCTTGTGGCTAAAACCCTGTATTAGTAGGCATAGTAATGAACAATCTTGCTGCATTCCCCATTTCAAATTAAGAGTCAGGTGTCAGACCAGTTTGCTTTTGTGTGTGGAATCTGTATCTGTGAGTGAGCCTATTGTCCTTCACCTCATGCAAAAAAGTTGCAGCTTGAAATTGCTGATATGCATCTTGTGTGGATTCAAGTTACAACTCTTTTGCATGAGGTGAAGGACAATAGGAATAAAAGACTTCATAGAAATGATAAGCTGAGGTAAATGTAACTGCCAAATGAACACAAAAAAGCAAAAATAGTATACTTGCCTCTTGCTTTTACACTTAGACAAATTATATTCTTCTACAGCACACCAACAGTCAAGATGTCCAATTTACACTAAGCTTTTTTATACCCTATTATCAAAGGAGAGTCTATAATACATATTTTACATGCCTCATTAAACTAGAGAAATAAAGGTTTTGCAAAATAGAGTTACCTTCCAACAGAAAGAAAACACATAGCAGTCATCACAGCCAGCTAAATGTACTAATTTATGGTGGCATCTTTTTTCAAAAATGATGTATGTCATGATGTCAAAGCTCTAATTCACTACAGATAAGAAACTTACATGACCGTATTATAAATAATTTTAACACCTTCAACAGTGCTGACTCCATGTGGTTATAAATACAGTAGTTCTCGCTTAACAATGATGGGACCAGGAACTCTGTCACCAAGCAATGTGTTCATAAAGCATGACATCATTTGACCACTTAGATAGTTCCAGCAGTTCTGGCAATTCCAGTTGCTGTCATTAGGTGAATCCCACATGGTCATTAAGTGCAACATCACATGATCACCATTTGCCAGCTCCTGCCATCTTCCTCATTGACTTTACTTGTCGGACACAAGCAACGAAGGCTGCAAATGATGATCAGAGTGACCAAGGAATGCTGTGACCATATTGTAATGGCAAACTAGTTGCAAACCATCCAAAATTCAATCACATAACCACAGGAACACTATAGCTGCAAATATGAGGGCAGGTCTCCTCATTCAATGCTGTCATAACTTTGGATGGTTGCTGAACGAGTGATGACTGAAAGGACTACTACATTTTTTGATCAGGGACACTGCACAGGATTACATGCACCGCTGGAGTCACTATGAATGTTTTCTTCAAGTATTAAAACAAGAACATCTGAAACTTTGAGATCCTCATAACCTCAGTACTTTTCTAATAGTAAAACAGATTCAGACTTTGGCAGTTTCATAAATCTGATACAGTTCAAGATGTACTGTTTATCCAGAAAAATAGTGTAACCTTGCTTGACTCAATTTATAAACTTGTAAAGAGACTGAATTTATGAAAAACAAAAAGAAAAATTGCACATAAATATGAAAAAGGAAGGAAGGAGCCACACTTCTGTGCAGTAGTAAAGGAGCTTCCCACCTCAAAAGGAACTGGTTCATATTAAAGAAGGAAGTCATTCTTTTAATTTATTTCACTGTTCATTTTATAATGAAAAACAGCCATAAATCATACTTCTAATGAGGCCAATGAGAGATGAGCTACGAAAAGTGATCTACAATCAAGGACAAGGCGATGGAGCCTTGGGGAGTAATGGGAAATAACAAGGTATACTTAGATGGATCTTTACATATATATTTAAATTTTAATACTGATGAGTGAACACAGACTTTCTGTATGTATTCCAACAGTACATTAATGTGATTCAGTTGGAGACAAGGACTGCCCCTGCAACATTGCTGACCTAGATTTCCTGCTCTAGCACCTGCATCAAAGCAGGTGAACACACCTTTCAAAGCTGGAAAAGCTCTGCAGTTAAAGCAGGAGGAGGTGGTTTCTCCAAACCCAGCAGCTCAGCCTTCTTGCAGTCCACCAGCCAGCTGTTCAGCAGCCCATAGAAAAAGTGAGCCTCAAGGAATGGGACATTCCAAAAGCCTCTTGAGGTGGCCAGTCAGCATTAGCACTGATGATGTTACTGAATTTGCTTAATGAAATGGCTGCAAGAAAACAACCAAGCTCAGAGAGCACCAAGGAACCCTCATTTCAACACTGAACTACAAATATTCTCTTTTATTGATAGCACTAGGCTGTTCCCAACTCTTATGAGCCACTGCCTGCTCCACCAATAGTCGGTAAAATATGTCAGATTTCACACATCCTCAAATTGTGATGGTTTTTTTTCCCAGCCTGAGGGGGAAATTCCTACTTTAAAACTGGAACTCCATATCAGAATAGAGCTGGAAGGGACCTTGGAGGTCTTCTAGTCCAAGCCCCTGCTCAATCAGGAGACCCTATTCCAGACATGTCAAACACAACGCCCGGGGGCCGGATCCGGCCCACGAAGTGGTTTCATGTGGCCCGTGAAGCCATCCTGGAAACAGGGAGGGAACGGCCCCCACTGCCTTGGCCCTGGCCCAGAGACCCTCCTCCTGCCAGAGACCCTCAGATCTGTCCCACTCCTGCCCGGGCCCCCATAGGCACCCTTGATGTGAACGATGTAGAGCTGGCCACGCCCACCCAGTAGGCCATACACACTCTAGCCATGCCCACCCAGCAGGCCACGCCCACCCAGGCCACACCCACCCAGCCCCCTGAGGGCAACCACAATGCTGATGCGGCCCTCAATGAAATTGAGTTTGACACCCCTGCCCTATTCCATTTCAGATAGGTGGTTGTCCAGTCTTTTCTTAAAAACCTTCAGTGATGAACCACCTACAACTTCTGAACTACTGAGAGGAGATAAGTCTGTCTCTCTCAATGAAACACAGCACAATAAAGAGGTTGCCATCATACTGTAGTCAGATGCTAATAAGCAAAAGTAATTGGAAAACGATGTCTCTCCTTGTCTCCTTCTCCCTCCTCCCCCACAACACACAGGTGATTTTAAGTCAGTGTGCTAGAGAAGTTGGTGACAAGGCTGGAAATTCATTTGTTCTGAGTCTTCTTCAGTGAGGTTTCTGCTAAAAAGTAGTGTTGAAAGAAAAATCTTCATCAGGGTCCAGTCCATGCCGGGAATAAACAAAATGGAGACTGCTTTAGAAAGAAGGTTGTAGTTTATTGAAGAGCAGAACCACAAGACATGTGGCTCTGGAGCAGCTGACCACATGTTGCTGGGAGTTGTGGGTTTTTATACCTTCTTGGGCTTTTGTGTTTGGAGTTGTTCCTGTGGCATGGACTTTGACCTGAGGTTCAGTGTGCCCTTTTGGTATTCTGATGGTGGTGGGTTAATCCTATTATGTCCTAAAGGTCATGTCCTGCTTCCCTTGGGCTATGGCTGATGGCTATGTCCTGACTTGAGTGGCTTTCTGCAGGCAGTATTTGCTCATGAATGTGGCCTCAAACTTTCTGAATGGGATTATCAAATCTGCATTTCTACAGACCTGGCCTCTGCCTGGGGCAGAGAAACTGGGAGGGTGGTGGTGGTGGTTTCTGTCTAAGATTTTCTATTATTCTTTTGGGAAAATATATTCTGCCTTTTTAATATTTCCCAAAATATTAACTTCTTTGTGGAGGGAGGGTTGACTTCCCATAGTAGCAAAGAAAAGAAAAAATGTTAGCATACCGCCCTATGCAAATATAACACCACTGCTCTGCGAGCTGCACTTGCTCTTAGTAGGTTCTGGGGGGGGTAATTCAAGGTGTAGGTTTACACCTATAAAGCCCTGCCTGGCATAGGGTCAGACTACTTGAAGAACTGTTTTTCCTTACAGAGTCATGTATATGAAATGGGCAGCCTATGAATTTACTAAATGAAAAGAAAATGAATAAATTTCTGCTCAGCCCATCAGATCTAACAAAGGCCCTCTATAAAACAATGTTATCTTATTGGATTCAGCAGTTGTGCCTTTTCTGTGGCAAGACCTGCCTGATGGAACAGCATCTCCTCCTGGGATCTGGATGGTCCCAACCCCATTAACCCTCCACAAGATTCTGAAGATGTGGCTGCTTTCCAAGACATTCAGGCTAAGTTAGGGAAACAGTATTATATTAAAAAAATGAAGGCATCCCTGTGGGTTTTACTTCACTAGTCACAGTCAACTTTACAGGGGGTGTGTGCTCATCTCTATTTCTGTAAGCCATTGAGTCAGAGCTATTTAAAGATGATTCTGCCATCATGTGGCCAGCATGACATCACACCGCAGCACAGAGAGTATGGCAAAACACAGAACACTGTTACCTTCCCACTGAAGTGTTACCTATGGTATTTACTTGCATTTTAACATGCTTTCGAACTGCTAGGTTGGCAGGACCTTGAGTAAGTGACAGGAACTCACTCTGTCATGCAGTGGTATGACTTGAACCACCAGAGCATAGATCTTCTCTGGCATCTATTAAGCCACTGAGTCACTCTGCTTCCTTTGCGGGTGGGATTGCATCGTTTAGCTTGTGCATCATATTGTTTCTAACTGTTGGATTTTAAATCTTTCTAGGCCATCCAGAATCACTGCTGTGAAATAGGTCAGCATGTAAACTATTTAAATAAATCCATATAAGGAATGCTGTATGTGAATTTGCTTGGGGACCCAGAACAAAATTGTAAACAAAGAAGTGTCTGAATTTTCTCTTTTAAATCATGAAGTAATCAGTTGTTGGTAAAGGTAAAAGGTAAAGGTAAAGGTTCCCCTGCACATGCGTGCTAGTCGTTTCCAACTCTAGGGGCCGGTGCTCATCTCCGTTTCAAAGCCGAAGAGCCAGCGTTTGTCCGAGGACGTCTCCGTGGTCATGTGGCCGGCATGACTAGACGCCAAAGGCGCACGGAACGCTGTTACCTTCCCACCGTGGTGGTCCCTATTTTTCTACTTGCATTTTTACGTGCTTTCGAACTGCTAGGTTGGCAGAAGCTGGGACGAGTAACAGGCGCTCACTCTGTTATGCGGCACTCGGGATTCGACCCGCCAAACTGCCGACCATCTGATCGACAAGCTCAGCATCCTAACCCACTGAGCCACCGCGTTGTTGGTATTAATGGCTATTTAGCCCTCTGGAAGCAAGCTTCTAAAGACAAGTGTGGCTCTTATATATGAGGATACTTTGATAACCACATCCTAATATTTTAATAATAGGAAGCATCTTCTGATCAACTGCTTGAAGCCGCTGCAGAAAAAATTAATGACAGTGATTTATGGAAACTCTTCTCTACCTGGACATTATCAGTATAATACTTGCTATAGGAATAGCACCATAAAGCTATCTTTTGGCCTCAGCTAAAGTCTCATCAACTAGCAGCACACGGACTGAAAACAAGGTTTAATCTTGTCTTGCAAGATGACAAGGGAAAATGCTGTCAGCTCAATAACATATTTGCCAGTGTCATGGCTTTTTTTCCTTCACTTTCAAATGAGGTGCCTAATTTCTCCATCAGGAGATATTGTGTCTTTTGATACTTCATATTACATATACAAGGCAGAAGATTATATGAAATTGGGCAATTTGGTGTGTTTTTATTGATACAGTTTTTGTAATCAGGAAATGCTTGTGGTAGATGCTGTTTTTCTATTAGGACTAACTGGAATGCATTGTGCCGGAATAGGTTTCTGAAAATAAAAGTGTCCATCAGAAGGAATGGCATTATGTTGTCCTGTCAAAATAGTAACCTGTTCTTAGAAAAAGAAGTTTGACATGAAAACTGTCATGGCTATGTCCTTAACATTCAGAATGATAAAAAATGCAGAGCTGGAAAACAGTTGCAAGTTAACTCCTAGATTCCAAGCCAAATGGTTTTTCTGTTTCCTAGATGAAAACTTTCCTGGGGAAAAAAGTGCAATCATTCTGTCACATAGCATAAATAACCCTTGTCTCCATTGCAGAGGTTGGTGGGAAGATGACAGACTTTCTAATTCAGTTTTTCTATCCTAGTGCCATCAACGATAAGAGATTTTGTAGACTAAATAAAATGAATGGTTAAAAGAACTAGGAATGTCTAGTCCAGGGGTAGGCAACCTCGGCTATTTTATGACTCATGGACTTCAACTCCCAGAATTCCTGAGTCAGCTATGGACTGGGAGTTGAAGTTCATGAATCATAAAAGAGCCGAGGTTGCCTACCCCTAGTCCACAGGTCTGCAACCTGCGGCTCCCAGTCTTCTGCCATGTGCAGTCCAAAAAAAAAAAAGTGGGACTAAAAAAGTTCAACCAATCAATTCAAATATGCAGGGTAGGTGCATATCTCGCCTTGGCTCCACTCTTCAGTCAAACCCTGTTCTGCGCATGTGTGCATGTGCACACATTTTTGGCGGCTCCCAGTTTTTCCTTTTGTGAGGGAACCGGTTCCGAGTGGCTCTTTCACTGTTTCAGGTTCCTGACCCCTGCCCTAGTCTAACAAAGAGAAGGCTTAGGGGTGAGAAACCGATACTTTAGAATTGTAAACTACCCAGGTCACCTGATGGAGTTGGGCAGCTGTAAAAATTGAATGAATGAATGAATGAATGAATGAATGAATGAATGAATCATCTTAGTCAATTTTTCCATCACTTTATCCTGTAATTAATCTAATAGAAAATAATAATAGATTCATGTAAATCTTTCATGTAAATCTTTCTGCCCAAGACTAATCCCGATTTGGTGGCCTGGACAAGTTTCTGGATATTTTGTCCCCAAATCTATGGATAATAATAATAATAATAATAATAATAATAATAATAATAATAATAATAACAACAACAACAACAACAACAACAACAACAATAACAATAACAATAATAATAATAATAATAATAATAATAATAATAATAATAATAATAAATATAAATATAAATATAAAAAGAAGAAGAAGAAGAAGAAGAAGAAGAAGAAGAAGAAGAAGAAGAAGAAGAAGAAGAAGAAGAAGAAGAAGTTGGAAGGGACCTTGGAGGTCATCTAGTCCAACTCCCTGCTCAGGCAGGAAACCCTATACCATTTCAGACAAATGGCTGGCCAGTCCCTTCTTAAAAACTTCCAGTGTTGGAGCATTCACCACTTCTGGAGGCAGGTTGTTCCACTGGTTAATTGTTCTAACTGTCAGGAAGTTTTTCCTTAGTTCTAGGTTGCTTCTCTCCTTGACTAGTTTCCATCCATTGCTTCTTGTCCTGCTTTCAGGTGCTTTGGAGAATAGCTTGACTCCCTCTTCTTTGTGGCAGCCCCTGAGATATTGGAACACTGCTATCATGTCACCCCTCACCCTTCTCTTCGTTAATCTACACATACCCAATTCCAGCAACCGTTCCCTGTATGTTTTAGCCTCCAGTCCCCCAATCATCTTTGTTGCTCTTCTCTGTACCCTTTCTAGAGTCTCGACATCTTTTTTACATCGTGGTGACCAAAACTGGATGCAGTATTCCAGGTGTGGCCTTACCAAAGCATTGTAAAGTGGTATTAGTACTTCACTTGATCTTGATTCTATCCCTCTGTTAATGCAGCCTAGCACTGTGTTGGCTTTTTTGGCAGCTGCAGCACACTGCTGGCTCATATTGAAGTGATTGTCCACTAGGACTCCAAGATCTCTCTCACAGTTAGGATCAGGCAGAACTTCCAGATCTGTTTATTCATGGACAAAATAAAGGATACCAGAAGCATGTTATGCTTACACTATGTCACTTTGGATAAATCTACATTTCAAACAATTTTGTGTACGTGTGACTGACTGTGTCTAATGTGCCCAAAAGACAACTTCGAAATTTTCTCTGTCTGCTCTTCAATATGCAATTACATTATACTGTATTTTTTTCTTTCTCATGTAGATAGGAATCTTTTGAGAAGAATGAAGCAAACATTCTTAAAAATTGCAGAGAACTGATGCAATGAAATATTCCCCAGATATCAGACTTTGAGATTGGTTTTGTCGAGCATTTTCATTAACAACCCTGAATATAGAATGAAAGCCTGCTGATAACATTTATGAATAACACTGTTATCACTGCAAAGCATTATAACTATCACTAGGGATAGCATAGTTATACCACAAGATTTGGATTCTATATCACCCTAGAGCATACTAGATGGAACAAAACACAAGAGTCATATATGATGGAAGTAAACTATATGTTTGTGGAACTGCTTGCCGGTTGAGCTCCAGATGGCCCCCGACCTTCGCTCCTTCCTGTGCGATCTAAAAACGTATTTATTTGACCAATCTGACCTGGTCTGATGGGTTAGGGTTGGGGGTTTTAATATGTTTTAATTATTGTTTTAAATTTTAAATTTGGGCATTATATTTAATCATTTTTTAACTTTTGTATTCTGTTTTTATATTTATTGCCCTGTACACCGCCCTGGGTCCTTCGGGAGAAGGGCGGTATAAAAATATAATAAATAAAATAAATAAATAAATATTTGGAATGATGTACATGGAGATAAACAAAAGTCTTCATCTTATAAAAAAGACAGTTTGGTACAGTGGTTAAAGCAACAGGCTAGAAACCAGGAGACTGTGAGTTATAGTCCTATCTTAGGCACAAAGCCAGATGGCTGTCCTTGGACCAGTTCACTCTATCTCAGCCCTAGGAAATAGGCAATGGTAAACCACTTCTGAAAAACCTTGCCAAGAAAACTTCAGGAATTTGTCCAGGCAGTTTCTGAGAAATGGACATGACTGGACAGAAGAAAAAATAATAATTTTATAAGCTGGTTATTTCTAATCTATAAACAGCAAGAGACAAGAGAGCAGATGACTATGTGAATTATCCACAAAGAGGGATAACCTACAATAAATCCCAATTGTAAGGTGTAAGTGTTCTTTTCTATTTCTATAAAATTTACATTTTAATGTAAGTTTTTAATATTGTTACATAAAAATGCAAGTAGCCATTGATACATCTTTATCAAGGTTCATAATTATATACAAGAAGTATGGGCTGCAATGGGTCTCAATATTCAAAAGATTGGATTTAGGGATCCAAAAACTTCTTAAATTATAGACTAGTAGATGATCCTTGTGCATCAAGCAGAGATCTGTCTAAGAGAGGGATCAGTGGGTTAACTATAGAGACCAGCTATTATGTCTCGCAATAGATGGAGGGAAATTGTACATTCCTTCCTTAGCTGCAGCTAAGATGAAACATATAACTCACTCTTCCCTAGCTTTGTTTTTTTTCCTACCAACAAATCTTCATCAGAACATAAAAAATAAAACTGGAACAATGAGAAGGGTTTATATTCTAGGCAGGGAACAAGTAACTAGTACTCCTTATATTGCCCTTTTTAAAGATGACAAGAGTGGGAAAATTACAGCGTATCCCAAAGTTCTTCAGAAAGCTAATTTAATTTGGAGGAACATATATAGGTTAAAGAATTTGCGCTCTCTCTCTGTGTGTGTCTCTGTCTCTGTCTCTGTCTCTGTCTCCGTCTCTCTCTCTCTCTCTCTCTCTCTCTCTCTCTCTCTCTCTCTCTCTCTCTCTCTCTCTCTCTCTCTCTCTCTCTCTCTCTCTCTCTCTCTCTGTGTGTGTGTGTGTTGCATGCAATATGACATATACACAAACAATCTTAAGTGGCAGCCCTTGGCTGACCATGCCTGGCCTTGTCTAGAATCAGGCCTAGTTCTCATTTCATTGTGATTCTTCCAGGGCTGAAAGTTAGCGTGGGAAGTTGAAAGGAAATCCCTGGAAGGTAGTAGTCAAGCACTTCTGTATTAGGTCAAGAAAACTGAATGGCTTTGTCCATGAATTCATTAGGATTCAGTTTGAAGGACCATTTCCTTTTGGATACAGGAACTGAAGGCCACAGATAGGACATTACAATAATAAAATATAGACTAGCAGTAATATCTCTGTAAGCCAGATTATTTTCATAACAAAATATTAATCGCCCAGAAAAATTGACTCCTCCAGAAGGTCAGGGTTAAAGTTAGTAGCTCTGATAAAACATTAGTTGAAATGATCACCCTGAACTTTTCAGTGCATTTGATTGATACATTACAAGAAACAAAATCAAACACAATGGAATAGCCCAAGTACATTATCCAGAATTTATTAACAAGGCCATGAACTAATGTCAAACAGAACTCCTAGCGACTATATGAACATAAACACACTATCTATTGCTAACCATACAAAACTGGCTTAGCATCACTTTTTTGTAGTGTTTTTCTGATTTCCCAGCCTAGTTTACAGTTTTGTGATTCTTTGGTGGTTCCCTGGTAGCACTCACCAGGTCTGATCTTGCTTCAGTTTTGAGGCCACCAAGATTGCCATATCCAATTGCAAAAGACCTTTCAAATGAGGAGTATATTTTCACCATTCTTCTGTATTAATATGGTAGATAAGGAGCCCTGGTGGAGGACCGATTAAAATGCAGCATTGCAAGGAAACTCTGTCCATAGGCTGGAAGTTCAATGCTGACCAACTCAAGGTTGACTCAGCCTTCCATCCTTCCAAGGTCAGTAAAATGAGGATCCAGATTGCTGGGGGCAATATACAAATAATGATTGCATTGTAAACCAACCAGAAAGTTATGTAAAGTACTATGGGGTGGTATATAAGTGTAACTCCTATTGCTATTGCTATTGCTTGAGCTACTGGACTAGGAACAGATAGATCGTGCTAATCACAGACAGCGAGTGACTCTGGGGCAGCCATTTTAACAGCAAGAGCATGTAGCACTATGAGCTCCTGAGGAAAAGTTCAGATAAAAATTTATCAAATAAATACACGTATCTGCTTTCCTCCTATATTTCCCCCCAGATAAACTCATCTGGTAGAGTATATCTATGAGTGTATGTCATGCTAAATATACAAAGGAGAACCATGCATGAGAGAATGTTAGTGTGGCTCCTTCTGCACATTTTTTTAGCCCCCAGCCCTCTTGAGAAAATTTCAGTTGGGCTATTGTTAATCTCCAAGTAGAATTGGGCTAAGAAGAACAAAGTTCCTGTGCAGGGAAGTAGTTATGGAGCAAGGAAATGAATCATTGAAGTATCATGAAAACCAAATGAAATAAGATAAATTATTCTGTCCAACCTCTGCTTTGTGTTAAACTCTACAGATTTCCAACATCATGTCTACTACTTGAGAATTACATTCCATTTCTGATTGTACAATCAAATGTGATCCATCATGAGCTGATAGCAAAGCAATGCTATCACCAAGTCCTAAATATTCTTCTTCTCTGTCGCATTTGACTAATGGTGGGGGGAGGTCCCTTAGGTGCCTTCTCTCACTTTAGCTATCAGTTAAAAAAATGTGTTCTTCCAATGTTTGTAGGCATTTGCTTTTTATTTTGACAATTTGTAATCTTTTCTGTCTCCTAATTTGTATTTCCTTTAGCTACGCTTGGACAAAAACCCCTGAATGCAGTTAACATTGGCATGCAAGTCAACAACCTTGCCACCATCTCACATTTTGGTCGAGATAATGTACTTTATCTCCTGATCTGATGATACCATGAAGAAAAGTAGCTTCACACTCTTCAGTTTTATTGGAGGTTTCCCCAAAGCAATCAGTCCTGTTGAAATCACCCACGTAGCAAACTATCTGTCAGCTCTCCTGGGTAAACCAGACAGAAAACACAGCTAGATGAGCTAATTCTACTTTATTGTAAGGCTACATTAATAGAATCTTGCAAATCTTAAGACAGAGATCCCCAACCTTTTGAGAACTGGCACCAAGGACCAGTTCTGTGGAGAGAGGTTTTTCTGCAGACAGAAGGGGGCGCAGTTTCATGTACTGTCTGCATCCCACAGATGGGTCTTTACTTGTTTGCGCGGACCAATTTCTGACATGCCGCAGCCCAGTACTGGTCCACAAACCAGGGATTGGGGACCCCTGTCTTAAGGTACAAAGTACTGCCCTTTTAACTGCCTGAACAATTAGGGTTGGACTTCTCTAAGTTTCCTCTGACCATTAATCTATTGGGGCATCTGTGTCTCTTGTCTGACTGTTTCCATCCACACATTTCATTACACTATTATCTCAATGAATTTTGATATCCTCTATCTCAGACATGTCAAACACAAGGCTGGATGCGGCTGGATGCGACCCACAAAGTGGTTTCATGTGGCCCGCAAAGCCTTCCTGGAAACAGTGAGGGAATGGCTCCCACTGCCTTGGCCCTGGCCCAGAGACCCTCCTTCTGCGAGAGACCCTCAGATCTGTCCCACTCCTCCCCAGGCCCCCATAGGCACCCTTGATGCGAACGATGTAGAGTTGGCCACGCCCACCCATTAGGCCATACACACTCTAGCCATGCCCATCCAGTAGGCCACGCCCACCCTGGCCATACCCACCCAGCCCCCTGAGGGCAACCGCAATGCTGATGTGGCCCTCAATGAAATTGAGTTTGACACCCCTGCTCTATCTCATTCAGGAACTCAGGGCAGCATACATAGTGTTCCTTCCTCCTATTTTTTTCCACAACAAACATGTGAGGCAGGTTCTGCTGAAAGAGAGTAACTGGCCATTGGTTACCCAATGAGCTTCTCTAGCTGTGATCTAGGTCTTCCCAATGTCCCTCCTCTGGACCAGTACATTTCGAAAAACAAAATAGAGCAGAAAAAGCTTGAAAAGAGTTGCAAACATTATTCAGTATATATTCCAAGTGATTGTCTGTGGAGATTCTCAGTCATCCAGGTCATAGTTGTCCCAAGGGTGTTTTTTTTTTTTTTCACAAGGCAAATGGACTTTCTTTTTCTTTGAAGATGTTTCGCTTCTCATCCAAGAAGCTTCTTCAGCTCTACCATTCCCCACCATCCAATCAGAGCTGAAGAAGCTTCTTGGATGAGAAGCGAAACGTCTTCAAAGAAAAAGAAAGTCCAGTTGACTTGTGAAAAAATAAAGCACCTTTGGGATTCCAAGTGATTATGTTTTTTTTATTTGTTCATGGTTTTATCTTGGCTTACTTTTTAATATTATATCATCATCACCACCATGTTTAATTTTTATTTTTTTAAAAAAAATCTTAAAAAGCACTAAGATCGTGTGCATGGCAGTGATATATTTTAAATCAACATTGGGAAGAGGGCAAGATTAGGAGGGAATGTATAATTTTTGCCTTAAAGAATTCAAACATAATGCTTTAATTCTCAGTGGTTGAAATTTTTAATGGTTGGATTTTTCCACATACTGTATCATTTCAGAAGTGGGCAAGATTTCAATTTTCAGCTTTTCCAATAGACACTTAAGGGACATACAGCTTTGATGTGCTTCCTTATGTACCTAATTTTGATTCTCCTCCTCCTTCTTTTAAATTGCTTGTGGATTTCCCAAGGAATTTCTAACTTATAGATTACCTGAAAGTTTCTTTATATTTCACAATATATGCCAAGTGCTGCAACCATTGAATCATATAGACTGCCTGAGAGGAAAGAAAACTGCTAAGTGAAGAATTTGATTGGAAAAGTTTTCTTTTGAGAAAAGCAGAAATGTGCCGTACATCAAAGTCAGGAGCCCAGCCTTTCCAGACTAAACTATTAGGATGAATTAGAAATTGCCAGTCTTTGTTTTGCCTTCCAGCTTTGTAACTCATTTTAAATTTGGGATTTTGCCCTTTGTTTTAAACCAAATTAGTTTGCCAGTGCTATTCATCGTTGCATCCTGTCATTAAGGTCCCTGGACCTTTTCATGGCAATACTAACCCTCTTAGCCAGGTTTAGCAAAAATCAACATCTCATTTTTATGTCAGCTTGATATAGAGGTATTATTTATTCTACTTGCATCCTGTTTTGGATAGAGAAACACTGCTCACTGAGGAACTCAAGCTGGTTAGCCTTCAGTATCTATCTTGTAGATGAATGTCAGTGACAAGAGTGGGGATCCAGAAATTATTTCCTCCATTGTTATATTAGTTACTGACCCTGAAGTTTCCTTTGCCTTCCAGGATCTAGCTCTGCTTATTTCTTTGAAGTACTGGCAGTTTTCTTTTTCAAAAAGCATTGGATGCATTTTTTTTCATATGCTTTTTGCTTGGGACACATGCTGGCTGTGTCCACAGAACTTATTTACCTGCATGAAACTGAATCATGTTTTATTTTATAAGCCCAATTGCCTAGCTTTGTGCCACGTACCAAATAATAAGCTAAATACTCAGGTTATGTAGCTGTCCAGTTTCAGCCTCCAAAGGGGGGCTTCCAGGTTGGAAGAAAGAACACACCTGTCTATTTATTTTTTATTTATTTATTTTAATCCCATTTATATCCCACCCTTCTCCGAAGACTCAGGGCGGCTTACAATTTAAAGCACAAATCAATGTGCTTAGCAATAGCCTTCATTCTATGTATATGCCTGCTTATTAGGGCTTTCACACACCCCCCCCCAAGCAGCATTATTACAAAGTCAGCTTAATTGCCCCCAACAATCTGGGTCCTCATTTTACCTACCTCGGAAGGATGGAAGGCTGAGTCAACCTTGAGCCTGGTGGGGCTCGAACCTGCACTAATTGCAGGCAGCTGGTGTTACTTAAGGAGGCATTAGCCCACTGCTCCACCAAGGCTCATGGCTCCACCAAGGCTATGACTCTTCAAAGCAGTTGTGTTTCCTAGGGCCACCCAGATAGGTGTTACTTTCAGTTCCTGTCCTGGAGAAGATGGAACTCTGGTAAGTACATAGGCTGGGTTTGTGCAATACCTGGAGTCCCACAGATTAGCCACTAGAATTTTAGCTCAGCACATCACAGATAGTCCTTGACTTATAACCATTCCTTTAGTGACTGTTCAAAGTTACAACGGCACAGAAAAAGAAGACTTGTGAACTTTTTCACCCCTACGACCAGCATCCCCATGGTCACGTGTTCAAAATTCAGCTCCTGGACAACTGATTCATATTTATGGTACTTTCAGTATCATGTGATCAGCTTTGGTGACCTTCTGAAAAGCAAAGTCAATGGGAAAGCTGGATTCACTTAACCATGTTACTAACTTAACAACTGCAGTGATTCACTTAATAGCTGTAGCAAGAAAGGTCATAAAATGGGGGGAAACTCACTAAACAATTGTCTCATTAGCAGCAGAAATTTTGGGCTCAATTGTGGTTATAAGTTGAGGACTATCTTTATGTGAATCCTGAAATTTGAGCCGTAAGTTGCTCTCCATGGTACTAATAAATGTCCCTGATGTACACTTGCAATACTAATAGAAAAGAATATTTATAGCTCATGGTTGAACTGTGGGCTCCTTGGTAACTCTCTGAGCTTGGCTGTTTTCTTGCAGATGTTTTATTACCCAACTAGGTAAATTGGTACTAAATTGGGTAATGAAACATCTACAAGCAAACAACCAAGCTCAAAGAGCACCAACGACTCCATTTGTAGTACTCTATAGTTATAATTGTTTCAATTAAAGTTTGGAATCATGAATTTTCATTATACACACATAAAGGCCACCATGTCTTTGAGCAGGAACTAGAATTAAGTGACCTTTGATTTTATCTGTATGTTGACTTTGCTCTAATAAAACATTTAATGGAAAACTTTTTGTGACATTTTGAGAGTTTTCTTTGTAAATTTTTGGGTCAGATTTTTATTGGCTTGTTTAAATTAGTGCTTTTAAAAGGACACTGTAACCCAGTAGCTGTAGAAAAGCAAACTGATAGAAAATATAGTCAGACAAAATTATATATATATATACATAGATAGATAGATAGATAGATAGATAGATAGATAGATAGATAGATACACACACACATATACATATACACACACATATATATATATACACACATATATATACATATACATATACACATATATATATACATATACATACACACACACACACACACACACACATATATATATATATATATATATATATATATATATATATATATATATACATACATGTAATCCTTTAAAATAATATTTTTCTTTGCTGATATAATTGGGTTTATAGATTTTCTTAAATTTATATTGCATTATCAAATAGCCTCAAAGAGACATATCCTCTATGGCAGGGCTGTCAAACTGCCGGCCTTTGGGTCGGATGTGTCATGCCAAAACCACACCCACACCAGCTCCAGCAATGGGGGAAAAAGTCGTGATATGTTGCGACATGTCACGTGACAAGGTGAGTTTGACAGCCCTGCTCTACGATTTATTTTATATTTTCCACCATTTTTCAATACATTCAATAAAATCATATAAATGTTGTATTAAAAAAAACATGTCCCACTGAGTACAGTAAAATTCCCAAGTAAGCATATAAAGAAGTGCAGTAATTTCAAAATCCATATAATAGGCATTGGTATACTCACAGCTCCATTTAATAGATTTTTTGAAAATAATTTATTCTTAGGCTGCACTTTCCTAGCGGAGCATTATTTGATTGGGTGCCATGGAAGTGTTTCTAGGCAGCTCTTTATTTTAAGGATTATCCCTTATTTCAGGACATCATTGCTTCATGGAAGGCAAAAATATGTGCCTAATTTTGGAACACTCCAGCTAATGTTACATTTCATAAAACAACCACGCCAGCTCTATTGTAGCTATTACTGTTGGAATTTCAATGAGGCAACTTTGGGACAATGCAAGGCTTTGTCTTTTTTTTTTTTTTGGGAACACTTTATTTCTGCTGAGACATTTGTCACCAGGCTGTGGAATAGTTTCAAAAGGTCGCCTCTAACAGCTATTCTCAGTATTCCATTAAAGGAGGGCGGGAAGGGAGGGAGGGAGGGAGGGAGAGAGAGTGTGTGTGTGTTATGGAGCTAAATGGACTTAACCTATGTAGTAAAAAATTGCACAGACTGGCTGTTTGTAGAACAAATTATTACTCAGGTGGCTCATATACATTTGAAATAGGTCTCTAAAGGTAAAAGGTAAAGGTTCCCCCGCACATGCGTGCTAGTCGTTTCCGACTCTAGGGGCCGGTGCTCATCTCCATTTCAAAGGCGAAGAGCCAGCGCTTGTCTGAGGACGTCTCCGTGGTCATGTGGCCAGCATGACTAGATGCCAAAGGCACACGGAACGCTGTTACCTTCCCACTGTAGTGGTCCCTATTTTTCTACTTGCATTTTTACGTGCTTTCGAACTGCTAGGTTGGCAGAAGCTGGGACGAGTAACAGGTGCTCACTCTGCTACGCGGCACTTGGGATTCGACCCGCCAAACTGCTGATCTTCTGATCGACAAGCTCAGCGTCCAAACCCATTGAGCCACCGTGTCCCTTGAAATAGGTCTCTATTTCCTCCTAAGTGAGTCTGCAATTAAAAGAAGACCAGCAGTTGGTTTGTTGGACTCTCCCAATATCTTCTCCTGCACATCTTCAAATTGTTGCACCTTGAAGGATAATGATGAACAAGCTATTGGGGCATTAATCTGCTAAATGACTTGCAATAACAACACCGATCTTGGGTTGGACCATAGTATTAATGAAGATATGATCAGAACTCCCACCATCTCTGGCCAAAAGACCCAATGCTTTGGAATAGTAGTTCACCAATATCTACCAGCTCTCAACTCTGCATCACAGACTCTATTTTCAGCAGACACCATTCAGCTTTTTTGGGTTTGTTAATAATGTAACTCAAATTCCAGTCACTTCCTCCTGTGGGAAGGACAGAAAAATGTTCCACGATTCCCTGTCAGTAAAAGAGGCCAAGCCAGAGAAGCAGCCTCTCTATTTAACATAGAGATTTCTTAGACCTGGCTACTGATGAGTCTAGATACGTGGTTCTGGTGTAAAATACAATCATATAATGAAACAACTTTCTCTTAGGATAATTGGCACAGCTTACCTAGACCATGGGAAAACTGTAGCAAGCCTGCACAGTGATATTCTGTGGAGGAAACATTGTTTCATTATTGTAGAAAAAGGAATAGTAGAACCTGGGAGTGGAGTGAAAAGGGGGAACAGCTTAGAATCCCTACATAGCTACAAGTGAACTAAATCCAATCCCCTCTGAGTGCAGCTGGCCCTTATCTAACTCTAACCAAATGTTGACTGTTACTTGAGAAGATCCCTGTGTGTAGGCTCTTAGTAATAAATTAGCTTAACTGAACTTCCGCATGGTCTTTTGCATCTGACAATTATGGCAGTTTCTACCCTCGTGCCCAAAAGACAGGATCTGGCTCTTCTGTATTATGAAGGTTATCACAGAAATGAAATCAACTGAAGGGAGGGGAGGGGAGGGAATATGTGCACCATTTTTTGCATTTCTATCTCTTTTTTGCCAATAAATAGGGTGAGGAGGAATCTCTAGGCAATTTTCAATGTCTTGTATTTTGTCCAAGAAAAGTTCTTCTATTTGTCTGGCTAGTGAACTGAAAGAGGTGGACCAAAAATGAATCAATGTAATTCCCCCCCCCCCCAAAGGAAAAGGCTAGCTTAATAATACCGAGCTGCTATGTCTGAGCAGACACAAGCAGCAGAGTGATGGTTGTGTGTCAGCATCTGACAAGATGAAGATGCAGTAGAAAGATTATATATTACCTTTAGATAGATTTCTGTTAACTGGTTCTTGCGAAATTGTGTCAGCTTCATTTCTCTCTCTCTCTCTCTCTCTCTCTCTCTCTCTCTCTCTCTCTCTCTCTCTCTCTCTCTCTCTCTCTCTCTCTCTCTCTCTCTCTCTCTCTCTCTCTCTCCACCCACCTCTTTAGTATGTCACTGGAGAGGGGAACCATATTTTCCTACATATTTTGTTTTCATAAAAAGTGACATGGTGACAACATACAAACTGTGCTGAGCTTAATTGCATGGTGTGAAATGTATTCAAGTTAAAATGCGAAAATTAAAAGCAATAAATATGTGCTAAAATGGTTAATCGATCCATCCATCCATCTGATAGGTCTCAAACCCCACAACATCCAACCAAATTAGACCCTTCTATATTTCCTTGGTTTCAACAAGAAGAAATTAAGTGGATACAGGTGGGCAGAATTGAGCTGCAGTAGTTTTTTTCAGCTGTATGGTGGCTGTCCATATATATAGTTTCTCCCAGATATGTCCTTGGGTATTTGGCATAGCATCAGAGCAGATCAAAGGGAGTTGGTGGAACCTGTAGGAATTTTCTTTTGTCATTCCTGCTTCCTGTTCACTCAAATGCCAACTGCTTTAAATTTTGTACTGGGTGCTTGAGATAGTGCTCTTATATCTTGAGTTGGTGGGAAAGAACTGCTTGGTCCATAAGGTCCTACAAGAAGAAAGTCAAGATACTCTGGAATATGGAATGTATTAATACTTTCAAGGTGGAAGGTGGGATGAAGCAAAGGCTACCCCTAATGGGATGCTGGCCCATGGCACCTCTCCATATAAAGCATTGTAGAAAGGTGAAAATGTCATTGTGGCTTTTCTTTTGGAGAGAGGCTGAATTTTTAACAGGTGATTAATTGGCCTGACTTTCCAAGAGAGGCAGAACTCCCAAGGCATTATGGGAATATGGAAAGGCAGCATTGATCACAAATCACGCATCACTTGTGTGTGTGAAAGAGGCCAAGTTCATCATTAGTGGCTTTATTGGAAAGGACAATTAAAGCCTACGTGAAGCACAATAATTAATTCCTGATTCTTACTTATGCAGACTCTGAGTTCAGAACCAACTGCAGCTCAGTGACAGATAAATGAAAATATTTTCTGCTTTTTCTGTTGCCAAAGGGTGTTTACCAGGCAGTTACACTTTGCAAATCAAGATCAGGGCCTTGATTTCTGAACACTTTTTGACACAAAAACTTATCTGCTCTCCCTCCAAGGTTTTTCTGACACCAGGCAGTGAGGCTTTTACCTTGTGGAATGTGGGATAATTTTAGTTTTATTCTGGCTCGTGGTTTACTCTCTCTCTCTCTCTCTCTCTCTCTTTTATACACTCAATATTTATAGCTTATTTTTACTGTATTCATTAGACTATCATGTCTACAATATTTTAAGCAGTTTTGAAGGGTAGGTTAAAGCAGTACTACATAATAAATTAAGTTATTGCGTGGAATAAGAGTTTCGTTAGACTTCTGTTCAGAAATAGCCCAGCTGAGAAATAACACCTACTTCAGGCTTCCAGTTCCGGATCGCGGCGCTGGTGGTTGACCGGGTCAATTGCTCCTCCTGCCGTCCTGTTTTCTCTTGCCGAGGGACCCCTGAAAGGGGTCGAAAGTCACCTTGGAGGGGCGACGAGTGGGGAAGAGGACTTCTGATTGATCACAGAAGGGCGGCGCCCTTCCGTTTGATCCGGAGCAGCTCTTTGGACCAACAGAGAAAAGATTGGCTATTCCCATGGCCCATCATTAATGCCGTTTCCAGCTGAGGCCAAACTTACAACTAAGCACTTGAAAGCACCACAGAGGAACTGGGTGAGATCTGCCTTCTCTTTACCCCAAGTATTTTTCTTTTTCCTGTAAAAAGCTTTTTGAAACTTCATTCCCCCTGTGATGAGAGAGAGAAGGGAATGGTTTTTTTCCACCCTCTAAAATGGCAGTGTTTGATTACACTGCAGTAATAAAACCCTGAAAAATTATGATTAAATAATTGGACTTACATCCTTCTTACATTTGGCGACCCAAAAAGTTCCTACTTTCATGGGAACCTACTAAAAAGATGAAGAAGAACTTAAATTGGATAAAAGCCTAGCCTCTCTGAAAAGGATTTTAAATACTATTGGGGACATCTTGTGGTCAAGCTTGGTACAGCAAGTGAATATCCCTGGCAAAGAGATCTGTTTACAACTTAGATTTCTCCTTGGTATTATCTAAAGATAAAAAGCTGAAGCAGCTGGGAGGTGACATTGGCTTCTAAGAACTGTGGAGGTGAACATCTACTGCCTTTTGTTTAAAAAATTAGCCTCCACTAAAGGACTATCTATAATTATTCCAGAAATGGAGGGGGACCAGCCACAAACTTCAATTGATTATAAGCTTATACTTGAAAAAATCCTTGAAGGTACTGAGATAATTAATTCCAGACTGAAAGATAAAGGCGCTAGCTTGAAACTACAAACTGAAACCCAGATTCCAACTAAACAACTTACAACTCAGAAAACAACAAAAGTGGAAGAAATCAACACTAAGACAGAGGACCTTAAGGAACAACAACAATATATTGAAAACTCTAATAACCAAATCCTGATTGCAACCAAAGAACCTACAACTCAAAAAGTAACAGAAGTGGAAGAAAGTAATACCAAAACAGAGGATGCTAAAGATCAACAAGGACAGCTTATTAAAAACCTAGATAACCAAATAATAACTATAAAATTGGATATAACTTTCTACTTAAACCAGAAAAAACCAGACGAAGAAAAAGAGCAGACCAAACTGAAGATAAAGATACCAGAGCAAATACAGGGCAACAACTTAATGATTATAAATGGACCAGTCTTTTCAGAAAATTGATGACTAGATGGTCTCCTTTGATTCAAGTAACAGGTGCCAGAATGAAGGGAGATCTATCTGACAACCTAAAGGCATTGGTATGGAAACCTGGGTGGCAGAAAAAGAAAGGTAGAGTTAAGTTTAAAAAATGATTTACTAGAGAGATCCTAAAGATTATATTGCTAGTAAGGTGTGATGTATTAGGATGAGAAACAGAAAATGTTTATGAAACAAAATCAGAATATATTTATGTAAGTAATATGTGTATTCTAGACATTATAACTCTTGGGTAGTGAAATAAAGGAAATTTGGGTTATGGATGTTATTATGGATGTTAAAGGTTAAATTGTAATACTGTAACTAAAAACTAAGAATTAGGTAAAATTTAAAAACAGGACTTGGATATGTCTAAATAACAATAGATTGATAAAAGTTTTAACTGAGCTTATTATGGTTAGATATTTACTAGTTTAAGTATGTTATATGAAATGTTAAGGGAAATAGAGAAGGAATTTTTGATCATGTAACCTGAGATATGTACGAAAAATTTTGTTACTGAATTATTGATTACCCATTCACCACGATGCTTTCTAATTACTTGGATGTTAAATTTGAAAACTAATAAAACTTGTTATAAAAAAAAGAAACAACACCTGCTTCCTGTTAATTGGGCAGATTGGTGATCTAAGTACCTGCTACATTTATCCAGCCCTTAATATCCAACCACAGATTAGGGACAGTGAAGGGTGGTTGTTTTTCCCACCCCAGATGTGGCTCAGTGGGAGGGAAAATGAAGCCAGAGGAATCTACCAATCATTTTCCTTCATTTTTTTTAGAATAGAATAGAATAGAATAGAATAGAATAGAATAGAGTAGAGTAGAGTAGAGTAGAGTAGAGTAGAGTAGAGTAGAGTAGAGTAGAGTAGAATAGAATAGAATAGAATAGAATAGAATAGAATAGAATAGAATAGAATAGAATAGAATAGAATAGAATAGAATAGAATAGAATAGAATAGAATAGAACAGAATAGAGCTGGAAGGGACCCTGGAGGCCTTCTAGTCCAGCCCCCTGCCCAAGCAGGAGAACCTATACCATCTCAGAAAGCTGAATGTCTAGTGTCTCTTCTTAAAAATCTCCAGTGATGTAGTCATTTAATGTTGTACATTAAAACTATAGGCACTTTATCAATTATTGGCCTGCTTATTGAGATTAAATGGAGATCAGCAAAAAGAAGAATGCAATTTCTGCCAGGTCAAATACTGGAGCATCCACTTTCACCTGGTCATACGGCTGGGGCCTATCACCCTTTGTATTGACTTCCCTGAGTAAGGGAACCTGTGAATTGGGAAAAGGTAAGCTAAGGCTCCAATATAGGAGTGGGCCACTTTACAAAGGACTGCGTGTAAAAGAAGACTATTTGAATGTAAACCATTTGTAAAGCCCTTGCTAACTGCCTAACAAATGATAATATAAAAATCAGACATGACACTCTGCCTGTAGGACTCGACTTTGACAGATGGAGCTGTGTTTAAATAGCTTCTTGTTGCCACTTCCAATCAGGGAAAATACACAAAAGCGAAATCCCAAAGGGGAACGAAAGGTGTTTTGACCTGGAAACAGGCTGGAAGAGGGGTAAGAGCAAAGAGCAGGCAGAATCCAGTTCCTTTACTCTGGAGTCAGTATAAAAAGGGCTTCTGAGAAACAAGAGCTACAAATATTCTCCTTTACTGATACCACATATGGGTGTCAAATGCTTCAGAAAGCATGCAAATGGGAAAAAATTGCTGGTAGGCAGACTTCCACCAAGAAACAACTTCTCTTCCTGCATCAATGCCTGCAGCAGCATACCCTACCTACCTTACTGGCACTGATGATGTTACCTAGTTTGGGTAATGAAAAATCCGCAAGAAAACAACCAAGCTCAGAGAGCACCAAGGACCCCTCTGAAGAAATATAAAACCAGTATTATCTATACTCTGGAAGAACATGTATATATTCAGATAATGGGCAAATTTGACAGCCAGTTAATATGATCCGTCTCGCACTCGGAGAGCAGATTCCTCTGAATGGTTCTTTTTTCCCAATTCACTGCAGCCTATGGGTGGCATACATTCAAAAAATCAACAATTCTATCCAGATAAAAGCTTATGCTGCAACAATAGCTAGGAAGAGCATTCTTCCAGGACTGCAATTGTTAGCAGTTGTTTGATTTGTATCATGTAGAAATAACTGAAGACCAAAATGACTGCCCTTTAGTTGGTAAGAGCTCTCAGCTAGATAACCAGTTTAAACCAGACAGCTGAAAAGAAGAAGAAAAAAGAGTTGTGTTTTTTGACTACAGTAGATTACCTCCTACAGCATATTAGCAACAATTCTGTTTTATTTATATTTATGCCCTAACATAGTTGACCAGTTCTAAAGCTATTTGCACCAAAGCGAAGGATCTCAGAAGAGGTAATATGTCAACTGAAATAATGATGAAAATTAATTGTAATGTTCATTTTTAATGTGCAGGTTTAATGATGATATGCTGAAAGTTTTCATAATTTTTAATGTCCTATTAGATGACAACATAAATTCATCATTTCTGGCGTTTTCAACTCTTATCCTGACCTGCAAAGCTGAGACCTGATATGGGTTCCTCATAAGTTTATGAAGATAAGGAAGGTGTGTGCACATTTGTATAATTCTGAATAAGTACTGCAGTTTTGCCATGCTTACTTGCTAACCTTCTAGATTTCATATAGCTGTGTTATGCATTCTCCCAAAGTGATCAAGAAAAACAAACGAGTTATGTTAACTTTTCCTTCCTGTACTGCTTTCAGCAATAGTTTCTTAAACATGTCCATGTAGTTTCCTTTAAAACTGTATGGAAACAGCGTTTTTCACCATCTTCAAGGTTTTTTTTTTCAATTTCTTAATCTAACTATATTTGTTTGTTTGTCTGTTTATCAAATTTATTGGCCACCCATCTTACCACAGGGTAACTCTGAGCAGCTATAGATCTAGGGTTTTGTGGGGGGTTTTTTGATGCTCTTCTAGTAATCAACTCCTATCTTCTTTGAGGTTTTTTGAGGTTGGTAGGAGATGATAAGACAAGGTGATTATTTCTCAAAATCTTGAGAAGGTTTCTTATGGCCACAGAGAAAATTCTGAGATAATGCAGACATTATGACTTTTATGCAAAGGCAGTGGCACTCATGTCAGAATTCTCAGCTTGTGCAAGTTAACTGCTCTTATTTGACTTATAACTGTGCAATTGTCCAATGTTGAATGTGTGTCAGTATCTGACACTGTACCTTTTAGTTTGTAGATTGTAGGCAACACTATATTAGCTTGGAAAGTACTATCCAAATGAGTTATTTGACAAAAAACATGTTTGGCTGAGTGTATATGCTAAAAGATTGAAAGACTTAGTGAAATATACAGTGGTGATGGCAGATTCTGAATGTTAGACATGATTGTTTAGCTAATTTGGAAATTGCAATGGTGAATGTTGGAGGAAAAAATGGACATGGAAGAAACAAGTGAAAGAAATGAGAATGAAAATAGAACAACTGTGGGAAGATGAATGTTCTGATTAAAAAAATTGAAGGATAGATTAGTATCCAGACAGAAAGAATGGAGCATAAGGAAAAAGATGTGGAAGTTGCATGAAACAGAGAAATATATGACAGAGTAAATCAGAAATAAGTTAAGCTAGATTAATAGAAAGTGTGACAATAGATGCTTTGTGCAGTGCTCTGATGACAGTGGTTGTGGATGAGAACAAATATCTTTAGAAAAATAGACTTGCTAGAAAACAAGAAGGCAAGAGAAAGTTACTATATAATAAATATACCTGGAAAAAGGTAGATGTAATGAATGAAGTTCGAAAAAGCAAAGAACAGTTATGATTAAAAAAGGGAAGAGGTAAGTTTTGATGGAAAGAATATTTTGTTTGCTCATGAAAGAAACTCAATAAGGAACAAAACTAAACATAAAAATATGAGATATTTGGGATGCAACAGAGGTGAGAAAATGTTGGACGAAATAGATTGGAAATGCGTACAAGAATAATTGTTATCTTACTCTTTGACATGAGTAAGACTGAAATGAATGTTATAAATGTTAGCATCTAAAAATGATGAAAATAAAGTCTTACATGCTCCGAGAAAGTTGAAAAAGGGAAAGATTGCAGATGTAGATGGCATTGTGTGGAAACATATTAAGGTATAGATGTGATATGCTTCTGGAATGGTTGTGCAACTTAACATTTCTGAGGATTGGATGACTGCTATTTTTGAGGGGTCCTTGGTGCTCTCTGAGCTAGCCTGTTTTCTTGCAGACATTTCATTACTCATAGTGACTAGCGCTGATGATGTTACCTGGCTAGGGTAGTGAAATGTCTGCAAGAAAACAAGCGAGCTCAGAGAGCACCAAGGACCCCTCATTTCAACCCTGAGCTACCAATATTCTCCTTCATTGGTACTGTTATTTTTGCTGAAAATTTGGAAAAGTTGCAAAAACTACAGAAGTATTTGCTGAGCTTACAGGGGAAATTGGCAGGATCCTGATTAAGAGTAATTGAGAAAAATCTGAAAAATGCATACAATAATATTCTATCAGAAAACTTTTAATCTGCAATATAGGAAATGCATAGACCACAATTTTGTTCTTTAGCAGATCATTGTAGGAATACATGAAATAAATTTTACTGCACTTGTGTATAATAAAGTGAACTGGCTTGAATTATGCAAACTGGAGTATAGGACTAGTTATGGGTGCAAAAAGAACAGTTTGTTTAATTAAATTTATATATTGCCTGATTGCCAGCTACGCTGGGCAGTTAATACAATTAAAGCAACCACAAGAATACAGTACAGGGAATGTCGAGCAGAAAGTAGGATAAGATGTGCGTTGTCTTCTTGATTTTTCATGTATTTATGGATAAATGTATAAGGAATGGCTCTGGTTCTGTAAGAGGCATGATTGACAGTGTGAATGCGGGTGTATTTTTATATGCAGACTGTGCCTCGCTATTGTCTGACAATAGCAATGATTTGCAGCAAGTAGATAAGATAGACTGCATGATGCAATGGGAAATACATACTTGAAAATTATGTATCAAATGTATCAAAGAGCAAGGCGGTTGTGTTTGACAGGAAACATGAGTGAATGTTTGAGGCTACATATAAATGACAAAAAAAAAACAAAAAAAAGAAAACAAAATCGGAGCAAGTACATAAATTTGTGAACCTTAGTAGTAAAGTTAGAAAAATGGATAGGGAAAAGTTAAGAGTGATAGAAAGAAAGTGGAAAGTATGTGGTCTGTAGTGAGGAATGAAGCAATGCAAAGGGCTGGGAATATGAATGTATTTCTGCTCACTTTGTTAAATCAAAGTGAGAACTGGGTATGTCAAGGGGAAAAAAAACGCAAAGTGATATCTTGAATGCAGCAAGAACAGGAGGCTTAAGAAAAGTTTTCAATAAAGCAAGAAGTAAATGGGTCAAGAATGAATGGGCTCCAAAGGAATGTAGATTGATTTCAGAAGTAAGTACTGGTGTGGGGATAAAAAGTACGCTGAAGTGGTTTGATTTTATAGAGACAATCAGTTATGGTTTCATCACAAAACAACTATATGAAAGAAAAGGAAAGGAGTTTGAAAGCAAAAAAAAGTCTTGGTTGGAAGTAGGTGATGGGATCCTGAAGAGGACTGTTGAGAGTTTTAAAGAAAAAAGGCAATGTATAAAACAGGTGTAGATATGATGAAAACAAAGATGGTTTGCAAGGAGAGAAAGCTAGGAAGAGGTGTACTGCATGTAGTAGTATAAATTAGATACATATACGTATATACATAAAAATTTACACAAATAATGAGTTGTCACAGTTGCGACTACAGCTTGTGGATGGCCTTAGGTTAGGCTGATACAGGCAATAAGGTTTAGCCCCTATTTGGGCCTGGCAAGGTGTTCTAAAATACTTAACAAATACTTAACATATACATATATACATATACATTTTATGCCTTTCATTTCTTTGATTTCACTTTTTAACCAATTCAGATAGCTGCCATTCTCAACATGTGACTCTAGGTGGCAATCAATATTAAAAACAAAAATAGATTGGAAAATAATGATAGAAACAATTACAACAAGTGCAAAAATTAAAGGACACAGCAACTGAGAAAAATATCACAACCAACCATTGTTACTACTGTGCAACCAGGAGATGGGTCCCTTCACTCACTCAAGGCCATAGGCCCAGGTATTTATTACTTCTTATACTTTTTCTCTCTACTGCATAATATTGCTTTCCCCAAAATGCAATATGATCAATGTGTATGTATATAGGCAGTTCTCCAAAAGCAAAATATTTTGTATATGCACTCCAATTGCAGCCAATTGTTCATATAACTGTTCTACTAAAAAGCCAGTGATACCTCGTATATGAGCCACTTTGGATGGCAGAAATATTTCATTGTTCATTTCTTCTTTACTTTTTTCCTTCTGTCTTTAAATAAGAAATAAGAAAGTTTAAGAAAGTTTAATAACTCAATAGAAGTAATTCAAATATATGGGTTGGTACAATATCATCGGGGAATAGTAAATAGTAAAATCCAAAATATTTGAGGGGTTTGTTCCTGTGCTTCAATTTTGAAAAGTAGGATATATATTTTTAAAGCAGATGTATCTGTAATAGTTTACAACAGTTGCTTACTGTAATTACTAAACCAGGAATTCAGGCCTAAAGATTGTCCTTCTATAGAAGGATAGGTTCATTTTCCAAAGCTTACATTTTGCCACTTTCAGAATCTGTTTGCATCTACACCTCACAATCTGGTTAAAAGGTAGGCTCACAATAACTTTGCCTTGATTTTGTGAGGTATTTAGTCAGAAGTCAAACTCTGGCAGGCTTTTATGATTCTATTGTTATACTCTACAATAATAGCATAAAGTTACCATATTTTCTGGCATATAAGACGACTTTTTAACCCATGAAAATCATCTCAAACGTTGGGGGTCGTCTTATACGCCGGGTCGTCTTATACGCCGGAAAATACTATTCACCTCTCTGATCTTTTCTGCTGGACGGTGGGATCGCTGGGTGAATTGAGGTAGGCGATGGCGACCCGTGGTTAAGCGGCCGATGGCGAACGGGTGATGGAGGGCAAACTCTCGTCAGCTCCTGGGGTGGCTACTGCAGCTGCCGCCATTGCTTTCTGTAGGACTGGCCATGCTGACGCTTCCAATGCTGGCTGTCAGGTCCCCGAAAAGAGAAGGGGCAGGCGGTCCCCAGAGGCGTGCTGCTCGACAGTAGGAAGGGAGCACCTTTGCTCCTGCCGAGGCACCGCCTGACCCGCGCCGACTGGAAGAATCGCTTGCCCGGTCACGGAGTGCGGAACAGCGGTTCTTGGCACCCCTCTTGCCCGCAGACCATGCAGCGGCCCTCGCCAGTCGGCCTCGGCATGGCCGCCCCAAGCCCAGCTCTCTAGCGCGTCTTCTGGGCCCGCCTGGTGAACCGTCTCCCGGGCGGGGCTTGGCTCCAGACGCGGCGGCTGCTCCGTCTGCAAATGCTATCTCAAAGCCGAATCGCGCTTGGCTGTGCAGGCTGCCGAAAGGCGGGGACTCAGAGTTCCCATGGTGGTTGTGGCTTCTGGCGTGCTGTTTGCAGAGTCTGGCCTGGAAGAGCCCGTGGCTTTGCACCATTTGCATCAGACGGGGCTGAATCTGAATCGGGCTTGTGTCAGACACTTGGCAACTGGCATGTAAGTATTTTCCGGCTTATAAGATGAAAAATCTTGAAAATCTTCTCAAAAGTCAGGGGTCATCTTATACGCCCAGTCGTCTTATACGCCGGAAAATACGGTACTGTACAATCAATCTTTGCAGTGTCAGTGATTCCTCTTCTGGTCCATCTTGAAGGGCTGACATTTTCAGAGCCTTGAATGACCTTATTAGGGTCTCCTTTGTGATATCTACAATATGTGTTTAGCTCAGAGGTCATCAACCTTTCTCGGCTGGTGGACCGGAAGGAAAGGGAGGGGGAAGCAGTTTATATGCACGCATGGGGCCAAGAGGACACACCTGATGCAAATGGAGTGGGACTAGTGCTTGCGTGATACTCGCTAGCCCTGCCCATTCTTGTGCAGCACAGTGGCATCCATTTTTGTACCCGTAGTGTGGCAGTGGTGTCCCTTTTCCCCCCAAGGTGCAGCGGCATCCCGTTTTCATGCCCCGCATTGTGGCAGTAGCCCATTTTTGCACCTGAAGCATGGTGGCAGTGTCCCGTTTTCCCCCTGGGGTGTGGCGGCATTCTGTTTTTGTACACCATGGTGCAGTGGCATCCTGTGGCACAGCGGCATGCCACTTTTGCACCCTGCAGCATGGTGGCCGCACGGTTTTGCACACTGCAACTGTGGCATTACCACTAGTAGGTGTGTGTGTGCACACACGTGCATGCACTGGCCAGCCTGTCCCATAGCCCAGTGGCCAGCATGCCACAGCCCCCTACCAGGCCATGGTCCACAGGCTGGGGACCCCTATTTTAGCTTAAGGTGAGTCACTAGAAAAATCAGCATGTAAATTTGGATAGGTTTTGATTTAGAACATGCCCTTTGTTTAGAGGAGTGGTCCAGATGGAAGAGAGGAAAACCTATTATCCAAAACGTATAATTCCCAAATCATCTCCTCTAAAAAAAAATCTGTATTTCCCTTGGGCTATTGGAAAAAGGAAAGGGTCATCATATCCTAGGTTGCAAAAACCACCAGATTTAGAATGTTCTGAGTCTTCTTGGTGCCATCTAGTAGCTGTTTGGATTTTTGCAACTCAAATTTGGGAGTCCTAAAATAAGAGACGACAGAACTATATTTAAGTAATCATAAGGGCTCCTTGAAAAAATGATTGATATAGGGAGCTGTGGAGGTACCTCCTTGATAGGCCTTCTTGACAAGTGATTCATCCTTTTGATAAAGAAGATCTCTGCAGGGAAGACTTCACTCTATGACAACCATTTCATATAGTCATGAGCGAACTTCAAATTTTGTGTGACAAGCATGACTACTGTCTGAACCATGAGAGAATCAGACAGTTTATTCACATCATCTCTACCACGAGTTCCAGTTCCGTGAAGCCAGAAATGTTGTATCTGGAGAGATGGAATTTAAATGCTGTAACAGAAAGTAGTTTTTGCCATGGAAAATATGTATTTGGGAAATAACTAGAACTATTATTCTTAGCCCTGGAGTCAGAGATAACTCCACAGAAATGTAAGCTGTATTTCACATGGTTGGCTGTTCCTTGCAAAGCACACATATCCACATGTATGTTTTATTCCAAACAGCTTACATTAATTCTGTGTTCATCCAGAACTCCATTCCAGTTATGAAGGGCAATAATTAAAGCTTGTTACAATTGTCTAATTCCTCTTCTGAAGGAGAGAGAGAAAAATCCAGAATGAATAGTTCTGCTTTGAATTTATTCATCTACTTGAGTGTTATCAATCATACTGTGTATTTCTCCAAAAGCTCAAAATCTTTTATGCTAAAATAATTTTTTACAAGTACACTTATCAAATAGAAAAATTGTATGTGAGAAAAACAATAATACTGTCGCTGATGTGGAACAATACTAAATTTCTTTGGACTCCGAAAATTGCAGTACTTAAGTGTTATTGATTTTAAAACTGCTGCACTCATAAGCAAGGTAATCATTTTGTCAAAATCATGCAATAACAAAAAAAGTTTTAACAATGTTCAAGCTAACGAGTATGAGAATACATCTAGCTTATGCAAATTACATCTGAATCCCCAGTTTTTGTATCGTCAAACGTAATTTTCAGAAACAAATGTTTACAAATTCACTTTTATTTATTTTAAGTCTATCAGATCTCATTTTCAAAAATCATAGTGACCATTAGATGGTAGCAAGGAGAAACAGAAAACTGTCATTCTTCGCTGTCCTCTAATGAACATCTAGATCAGGCATGTCAAACTCGCGATGTCACGTGACATCGTGCGACATATCGTGACTTTTTCCCCATTGCTGGCAATGGGGTGGACACAGTTTCGGCATGATGCATCCGGCCCGCAGACCGGGAGTTTGACATACCTGATCTAGATCTTTGAACCTTAGATTTTGCACCTCTCATTTACTTATTTGATGGGGGGGGTGGATAGATCACCTAGCCATAACACATACATCTCAAGTGTGCCAGTGCACAAACCAAGAATTACAGCTATTGAAACATCCAGTTCATTCTTCTGTAAATATTGCATATAACTTATCTCTGTTCCCAGCTTATTAAGAAAAGTGGCCTACTACCGTGTTTCTCCAAAAGTAAGGCCTACCCCCAAAATAAGCCCAAGTTTGATTTTTGGGAGTGGGCCTAATATAAGCCCTACCCCCAAAATAAGCCCTAGTTTTGGGGCAAGGTGCATGCCTAAAATGGGGGTGGCGGGGTGGAGCCACCCCACATGCCCTGCACCTACTTACCTTGCAGCCAGGCCTCTCCTTGCTAGCCCACTTCTTCTGCGGTTTCTTCTGCAGCCAGGCCAGCATTTCTCAGTCACAGGCCTTTCCAGAAGGCCACTGCAGCCGAGAACTGAAATATGAATTCAATCCATAGCTCGGTTCTGCAAGACCTCTGCAGCTGAGCACCAAGCTATTGTCGAATCCATAGCTCGGTCCTCGGCTGCAGTGGCCTTTTGGAAAGGCCTGACTGCAAAATGCAGGCCAGAATGCAGCTGCAGAAGTGGACCGGCTAGGCAGGGCTGTCGGTGGCAGAGATAAGTATAAAGACACACACCCAACCAAAAAAATAAGACCTGGTACTTCTTTTGGAGGCAAAATAAAATAAGATCCAGTCTTATTTTGGGGAAAACACAGTAGCTACAACTAACAAAGAATAGTAAGAAAAAATTAAGAAAATTGGAAGTGCCTAATGCTTTATTTCATTTAAAGGCATTGATATAATATCCAAGCAATTATGTCTGTGAAGATTCTCAATCATCCAGGCCATGAATGTCCCAGAGGTACTTTTCAAAAGGCAACTGGATTTACTTAGTTTTTTTACCCCCTTGAAACTGTTTCGTTTCTCATCCAGAAACTGAAGAAGCTTCTTAGATGAGAAGCAAAACGTTTTCAAGAAAAGAAAAAAAAAACCAAGAAAGTCCAGCTGCTTTTTGAAAAACACCTTTGGGACATCCAGGTGTTTATTTCCCACATTTCTCATTGAGTGTAAAAGAGTACAGAGATGGTCTTGAAGAAGCAATACAACAGTTGTTAGATGAAATGCCATCTTATCTCTAAATCTCAAGATCGTCCCACTTTGATTCTTTTTCACATAAAAGGGGGCAGAAAGACACCCTAACAAGAGTTTTAAGAATCTGTTATTATATCCTGATACAATACAGTTCCGACAGTCCTTGAAGTATTTGTTTTCTCACATGGCTTATCCTGAAGGGTTGACTGTCAAGCTGCGAAGAATGCTTACACTGGTGCGTCGATTACTGCTTCTTAGCTTGCCTACAGACTTGGGGGGGAGGGGAGGGAAGAATCGAATGCAGGCTTCAGACATTGAACTTGCGTACAGTCACTCATGCGCTCGTGACCTCTCGTTTGGACTACTGTAATGCTCTCTACATGGGGCTGCCCTTGAAGACCACTCGGAGGCTCCAACTGGTGTAGAATCCAGTTGTGCGAGTTGTGTTGGGAGTCTTCCGATACTCCCATGTTACACCTCTGCTCCGCGAGCTGCATTGGCTGCTGGTTGCCCTCCGGGTGAGATTCAAGGTGTTGGTAATGACTTACAAAGCCCTACATGGCATGGGTCCGGATTACCTACGGCAACACCTGTGGCCGGCATCAACTTCCCTCCGTCCAGTGCGCTCCCACAGAGAGGGCCTCCTCAGGGTGCCTCCGATCAAAGAATGGCGACTGGTGGCCCCCAGGGGGAGAGCGTTCTCTGTGGGCGCACCAGACCTGTGGAACCGCTTGCCGGTTGAGCTCCAGATGGCCCCCGACCTTCGCTCCTTCCGGCGGGATCTAAAAACTTATTTATTTGAGCAATCTGGCCTGGTTTGATGGGGTTGGGGTTGGGGTTTAAATATGGTTTTAATTATTGTATATATTGGGCATGATATTTAATTGTTTTTTAACTTTTATATTTTGTTTTTTAATATTTATTGCCCTGTACACCGCCCTGAGACCCTCGGGAGAAGGGCGGTATAAAAATTTAATAATAAATAAATAAATAAATAAATAAATAAATAAATAAATAAATAAATAAATAAATAAATAAATAAATAAATAAACTGCCAAGCAGTGAGAGCCACATTCATCCAAGAACTGTTTACTGAGAACTGAAATACTCTCTCATAACAATTATCTGACACCTTATTGGATAATGTGACCTGCACTATTTGGGGGGCGAGGGAGATTCTATACTTTTAATATACTGATTTAGGGACCAATTAACCAGAGCTGGCTTTCTATTCATCTATGCCGAAATGGTGTGCTCAATAAAGTTTTGCATTAGAGAGTAGCTTACTTTGTTGGGATCATCAGTCAGAACCTTGACCTTGACATTGGAATAGGATGATGAGGCTTATTATTGGCATCTGTTTTCACCCTCTCAGCTCCAGTTTTGACCTAATCAACACATATAGATATCTTAGATGAGAGTAACAGATCACAAAAATGATGTTTTGTGCATTAAAAGTAGATAGGCAAGGTGTTGAGGTCAGTGTGACCAAAGAAAACTGCCCGTATAATTGGTCTTTTTGAACATTTGCATCTAGAACCTTTTTTAAAGCACCATCTTATTATTCTATAATGCAACCCAGGTAGGTGTTGCATACAGGTACTCATTTTTGTTATCCTCCATGAATACTCTTAAAATGTCATGAAATATTACTATTCTTTATTACAAAATACAATGTTACATCACTTCTTAAACATATTACATAAGAATTGCCTTAACTGAAGCATTGGCTTAGTCTCAGGATGTGACTTATTTCATTTTCCTCAGATGTTTTCAAACTGGTGACAAATCTGTGACACTTTCTTTGGCTGATTATACCTCTGTTGAACATTCGTACCCAGAAATATTACTGAAGCATATACCCTTGACAGCAAACAGAGGAAGATTATGACAGTGAGGATGAGGAAATTGCTATTATAATTGTTAATGCTATGAATTTATAAAGCACATAGATTCTGTGCTCACCATTTTTTTTAACAAGTCAAAAGCAGCAAGTAGTCAAAGCAATTGTGCGGCAACTGTTATTTATCCAGAATTATTGCACTGCCTTGGGAAACATTTCATAATCTTATCATACAAAGCCACCATCCTTTCTATTTCTCCTTTCAATTAAATGGAGAAACACTAGTTATATCCCTATTCTGCCAAAAGATAACAAGTGCCTTGTCATGGTCAGCATCTCCAGTTTTAAAAAAGCCACTTCGGGATGCTACTTTCAGCATTACAAAAGGACTAAGTACAGATGGTCCTCCACTTACGACCACAACTGAGCCCAAAATTTAGGCGGATAAATAAACATTTGCTAAGTGAGACTTGCCCCCATTTTATGACCTTTCTTGCCACACTTGTTAAGTGAATCACTGTGGTTGTTAGGTTAGTAACGCAATTGTTAAGTGAATTAGGCTTCCCCATTGACTTTGCTTGTCAGGAGGTCACTAAAGGTGATTGCATGACCCCGGGACATTGCAACTGTCATAAATAAGAGTCAGTTGCCAAGCATGCGAATTTTGATCACCTGACCATGAGGATGCTAAAAACAGTCACAAGTGTGAAAAATGGTCATTAGTCACTTTTCCCAGTGTCATTGCAACTTTGAACGGTCACTAAATGAACTGTTGTAAGTTGAGGACTACCTGTAGTATAATTCCACCTTCCTGAATACCAACAACCTTGATTTCCTCTGGGAGAAAGAGAGAGGAGAAGGGGAAAGAAGCCCCACTGAAAATTGTCCAGTTTCAGCTAATAACCTGACAACCCATGACCTGCTGGGACATCCTTGAAGAGATGTTTCTTTACCTGAACAGAGAAACAGAATGACCTGGGTGGGCAAAAAAAAGCAGCATTAGCTGGAGTTACTTCCAACTTACTTTCAGCTTCTGCATTAACTTTGCTTGTGGGAAGCTGGCAGGGAGCACTGGAAATCACAATCATGTGACTGTGGGGATGCTGCAACAACTACAACTTTGCAAATAGAACTGACCTGAACACTGGAAATTTGAGTTCCAGAGGATTAATGAGTCCCAGGTTTGGTTTTGTTCTGCTTGTTTTTTTTTCATTTTTGCATTGTTTAAGTTAGTGGATATTAGGTTCAAAGACTGTTGCACTATAATGCATTGTTTGGGCTACTTGAAGGTTACAAACAGAACAAGGAGACAGAAGATTGGCAATATTCTAGTAGTATATAGTTAGATAAGTCCCATTAGAAGCACTCCCGCATTGTTCCTCCTTTTCCTTTCATCTGTGCATTGTTGTTGTCTTGCTATGTGAGAACAAGGAAGAATGACGACTCTGGATGAAGCCCAACCGAGAGAGAGCATCTTTCTGACATAGTCAGTGATTAGCAAAGTTCAGCAAACTATAACTTGTTATAAAAAAGCACTAGCCAATTACATACTGCATTCTGGCTCCAATCAAATGCAATAAAGCCCACAAAAATGCAGCTAAATTTGGCAGTGAGACAAGAATAAACCCCAGAATATGTTTGTTTTCAAAGACTTGTTTAAATCAGTCCCCAACCCCTGGTCCATGGACCAGTACTGGGCCGCAGCACACCAGCAACCAGGCTGCACAAACAAGCAAAGCCCCATCCACGGGATGCAGTTAGCACACAAAATCATGCCCCCTCCAGTCCACAAAAAAACCTGTCCCCACGTAACCGGTCCCTGGTGCCCCAAAGGTTGGAAACCTCTGGTTTAAATCAGTTGACAGGAAAGACTCTTTAATATTTTTAGGCAAAAATCCCAAAAGGAATTTTAAAATTTATTGATGTATAGGAATGACAGAGAGTGAAGCAATTATTAGAGTGTGGGAAGAATCCAGAGAAAGAAATATTTTGGGGAATATTAAAAAGGCAGAATATATATTTCTCCAAAGGAAGCCAGAAAACTCAGCAGAAACTAGCTTTTAGAAATGCAGATGTGATAATCCTTCCAGAAAGGTTGGAGCCAGGAAGCTAGAAGCTGATGAGATTAGGAAGACAAAGATCCCTAGAATCAATAACCCCTCACCCAGGAAATGTAGCACAGGAAGTAAGCCATCAGCCACAGCCCCAAAGAAGCAGGATATGACCTTTGGAACATAGTAGGATTAACCCATCACCATCAAAATACCAGAAAGGCACACTGAACCTCCGGTCAAAGTTCATGCCACAGGAACAGGAAACAAGCTCAAAAGCCCAAGAAGGTATAAAAACCCACCACTCCCAGCAACATGTGGTCAGCTTTCCCAGAGCCATCTTTCTGTCTGGCTCTGCTCTTCAATAAACTACAACCTTCTTTCTAAAGCAGTCTCCATTTTGTTTCTTCCGGGCTTGGACTGGACCCTGATTAAGATTTTTCTTTCAACAAGAGGTATGTTATTCTGATGCCTGATAAAGTACAAATTCAGTCACTGGAAATGCAATTCCATGGATCGCGTAATGCTAAACAAGCTAGGAACAGTGAACATTGGAGAAGATTTATTTTTTTACATCAATGCTCCTTCCTTTTTCCCTTAATTGGCAAGAAAGATTCTCAACATGTGTTATTTCCTATTTTGTTTCATTATTCCTTAGAATGGCTATGCTTGTTCTAGGTGGGGATTGAAGTGTTTTGTGAATGACAGCTGGAATCTAACCTGGGCAAGGATTTTTGGAAGCCGGTTATATAACTAACAGAAAGGAAAGTTATTTATAAAAAAATACATGATAGCTAGCAGTTAGCTAGCTACATCCAACGAGAAGGAGCATCCGGGATCTGTGTCTATGAATCTAAGAACAGAGACAGAAAGAAGTGACTTCAGATTAGGAATCATGCAAACAAAAACCTTGCAGATGGATAGATCAATAGGAGAACAATAGGAGATCCTTGACTTTCTATCAACAACCTGCTCCCTTTTGTGGTCGGTGGCTCACCAGGTGCTGAAGATTTGAACTTTCATCAGTTCTCAGATGTTCTCTTTTGCAACAAATGTAGAAATATGTAGTCATGGAAATATATTTTTGTTATTTATGGCACTGCTGCATATCTACCAATTACATCCAAGACCAATTATCATTAGAAGCTTTTTTGCACTATCTTGTTGACCTTGTAGTATTCAACCCTTCCCAGGAGCTGACCAATACATTCTCCAGCAAAATGGGAGAGGGAGCATAAAACATCTGGCTTCTTCCCAACATTCCTCTTCTGTCCTCAACCTTGACTCTGCTTTGTGTTCATGGCAAGAAAAGATGCAATCCTTCTCCTTCTGTTCCTGGAGAAAACAGCAGTTTTGACTATAGCAGGGTTAGACTTAGGAAGCAGGAGACAAACCAAGGCAAGCTTGCCCACAGCTCCAGAATTCATGCCTCAAAACTGGATACACAATATTAATGCTAGAGGTTGAGCTGAGCTCAATGCAGGTTAATCAACTGAGTTGCAGACAAGCTTCTGGAAATTATCATTATGGGAAGACAGGTCTGTCACCAACCCCACATCAATGCAAATGCTGTATATGAAGGGGCCCTAAGTTGAGTTTTTGGTAAGCTAGGAAAGCGTCCAATTTCCCTTCCCTCTTCTTGTCCTTTCTCCTTATTCCTGAGTAATGTCGCCTATTATAACAGCAGCAAAGCTGGGAAATTCTAATTAGAAGTATGATAGGCAAATACCGCACGCACTTTGCGAGGCTACCTTTGAAAACCAGAGGGTGATTTCTTCCAGCTCCCAGCAGATTGGAGCTGTGAAACTCTAATAGGTAGCTGTTCCTTTGTCGATCGCAGGATGGGAAACCATCTGGACAAGGAAAGTGAACAAACACAGCTTCTGCAATATACTTGGCTTGTCTCCTATAGTCCCTGCACTTATCTAGCAAAAATGAAGTAGCAATTAAACTGGTAGGTGTGTGTGTGGGGGGGGGGGGGGAATGGCAGGCAAGCCCTCCAGAAGTTCAGTACTATGTTTCCAAATGAAGAAGTCCAGATGCTGTTCTTCCAAGCCATTTTTAGCAGGCTTGAAAACCTTTTACTATTTCACATGGATTTTTATCTTTATACAGGTAGACCTCAATTTACAACCACTCATTTAGTGACCGTTCAAAGTTACATTGGTGCTGAAAAAAGTGACTTATGACCATTTTTCACACTTACGACCATTGATAGCATCCCCGTGGACACTTGATTGGCCCGGGGTCATGTGATCACCTTTTACGACCTTCTGACAAGCAAAGACAATGGAGAAGCCAGATTCACTTAACAACAGTGTTACTAACCCAACAACTGCAGTGATTCACTTAACAACTGTGGCAAGAAAGGTTGTAAAATGGAGCAAAATTCACTTAACAAAAGTCGTGCTTAGCAACATAAATTTTGGCTTGGACTACCTGTAAAGATCCATATAATTGTTAGTACTTAAAAACAGAATGGGTGCTATGTTAATTATTTTAGTGTGGGTCAGTTTTGTGGATTACCCAGCTTTCTGTTTTCTTCAAGTATTGACAAATATTTTAGAAACCACCACTCAGTTATTACAGGGGTAGCTGCTTCTGCGGAAGTCAGATCTCACCTACATCTCATATTGAAATTTTAATTAATTGGTTTATTCAGTTTATACTGAAATCCAGCCTTGATTGATGGAGTGATTCTAACAATGTATTACAATATTACAACATAAAATAAAAGAAATAATAACACCAAACAAAACCATAGATCAGAACTTTATTTTGGTTACTGACCAATAAAATACATTCAATAAAATGAACAACACAAAGCTATCCTCTCACAAGAACTACTAGCAATTATTTTCTGGGTGAAGCTTACACATAATATACTGGTAGTAAAAAAATGTTACTTTGAGAGAAATAAATTTATCTTTACTATTTAAGAGATAGTGCGGATGAAAGCTATCAAAGCATCTCAGAATTTAGATGAAACGTGTTGTTTTTTAAAAGTTTTAACATACAATTTTTCCCTTAAAAATCCCCCCTCCCCCTCCCTTCCCCCTCCCCCCCTTCCTCTCCCCCCTCCCCCCTCCCCCCCGACTTCCCAGAGCTAAATACAAGGTATATATAAAAAAAACAATCATAAACAACCATATACTAGCAACCATAAACTCTAAAATCTATCACTCTCTAGCTTATATAGGATAAAACAAACCTTAGTAATATTAAATATATATAAAAAAACTAAGATAGAAAAAGAAAAAAAGAAAGAAGACTTATTCAAATATAAAACTTCTTAACCCTATACTTATTCTGGATAAACTCAAGCCATTTTCTCCCTTCCATAATATAGCGTTCTTGCAAGTAATCTTTCAAATAGGCCGAAATCTTCGCCATTTCAACCAGATCGGAAACCTTTGAAGTCCACTCTTCTATAGTCGGCAGTTCCTCTTTCTTCCAGTACTAACCTATCAAAAGTCTTGCTGCCGTAATTAAATTCAACATCAACTTAGTGTCCACAACTGTAACATCTGTAATTATTCCCAACAAACATCCCTCCATTTAAAAATCTTCTGTATGTTCCACCAGACTTTTATCCGAAAAGCCTTAACCTTTTTACAAGTCCACCATATATGAAAATATATTGCGTCTTCATCACCGCACCTCCAACATTTAGGCTAATAATTCAGATACATACTTAGCGTTTTAAGATCTAAATACCATCTATAAAACATTTTGTAAAAATTCTCTCCTAGATTTCAAGCTTGTGTAAATTTTACATTCCTCACCCAAATCTTTTCCCACCTCCCACTACTTGGCTGTAAGTACGTTGTGAAAGTTCCATAGACTTCTGCTGATCTTGTTCTTTTATCTTTTTTGATTGTTTTAAAGCAGCACACGTCACCCTCTGTTCTCTGGGATCATCCAAAGATGTTATAACTTGATCTCCTCCAGCACCATTCTCCTCTGTCTGTCCATCTTCAGCCTCTTGATGTTCTCCTTCTCCAGATCCCTTTGCAGCTTCCAAAAGTGTTAATGGGGTTGCTTTTAAAACATTATTGTAAAAATCACGCGCTTGCATCACAGTAACCAGACGGTACCTTTTACCTTCATGCATCACCATCAACCCAGCTGGGATCTCCCATCTGAACCTTATATCTCGTTGCTTGAGCTCTTGCACAAGAAATGTAAAATCCTTCCTTCTCCTTAAAATCTTTGGAGGAATTTCTTTTAAAACCAGAACTTCTTGATCAGCAATCACAACTTTAGTATCATAGGCAGCTTGTATAACTTCATCTCTAATTTCCCTTTTTGCAAAATAAACCACCACATCTCTAGGCAACTTTCTCTGTCTAGCAATCCATGAGTTCACACGAAACCCTTTATCCATGCCTCCTTTTATTTCAGATGCTGGCTGTTTCAATACCACTTCGAGAGCCTCAGAAACCAGCTGCTTTAGATCTTCCTTAATATTCTCCTTTAAACCTCTGATTCTAATAGCAAACTGCATCTGGAAATATTGAGCAAGACTCAATTCTCTATCCATTTTGTCTCTTAAATCTTCATTCTCCAATACTTTTGCTTCTAATATGGCATTCTTTTGAGTCAAATCTTCCACTTTTTCATCCAAATCTTCCACACATTCAGCCACTTTATACACTGAAGCCAAAATGTCTGCCTTCATCACACTGAACTTCTGTTCCATCCTCTCCTCCATTCTCTCCTCCAACTTCTCCAATTTCTCCTCCATCTGTGCAAATTTATCACCCATTGATTCCAAAATTACCTGGGTATGTTTTTCAAGAGCATCTTGTAAATCCTTCGATGTCAATACATCCGGAGGATGCAATGCCTGCAATGATGATTGTTGCACCGGAGAAGTTCCAGCACTCCGAAGAGTTTTAGGGGGAGGTTTAGCCGCCATCTTTTACTTTCAATTGTGACGCACTTTCACTTTAAGTTTAAAAAGTCCATCAAGCTCGAGAGTAAAATAAAATAATCCTCTTCACCTTTTCCTCTTGTACCGCTCTGCCTGCTCTTTTTATTCCATAGTCCTTCCTTCAGGCAGGGGTGGTCGCAGACGCCTGGCTCTGCTCCATGAAATCAGGAGCAGAGGCGCTGGCCAGCTGGGAGCGACCCAGGCTACGGGGGAGTTCGATCCTTCAGCCGCCCAAGCTGCAAGCTCAGGCGGCCCCGGAGAACTCGACCCCTACCTGGGGCCTCACCCCCTCCTCTTCTCCCGAGGAGGGGGCTTCAAATTCGCCCGAACAGCTGATCGGCGCTGTTTTGGGCGAAAATCACTCAGCTGAACCGCGGGCAGCCCGGGAAGGCTGTCTCTGGCGCCGCGCAGCCACCGGAAGTCAAGATGAAACGTGTTGAATGTCCCCATAACACTGGCAACGCAGGTAGTCTTCCTCTTTCAGCAGGAGTCTTCAAACCTGGCCCTTTTATGACTTGTGGACTTCAACTCCCAGAATTCCTCAGCCAGCGCTGGCTGAGGAATTCTGGGAGTTGAAGTCCACAAGTCATAAAAGGGCTAAGTCTGAAGACCCCTGTCTTACAACCACAACTGAGCCCAAAATTTTGTTGCTAAATGAGACATTTGTTAAGTGAGATATGCCCCATTTTACATCCTTACTTGTTACAGTTGTTAAGTGAGTCACTGCGGTTGTTAAGTTAGTAACATGGTTGTCAAGTGAATCTGGCTTCCCCATGGACTTTACTTCTCAGAAGGTCAGAAGGTCACTAAAGGTATTTATGTGTCCCTGGGACATTGCAACCGTCATAAATATGAGCCAGTTGCCAAGTGTCTGAATTTTAATCATGTGACCAGGGGGATGCTGCAACAGTCGTAAATCTGAAAAATAGTCAAAAGTTGCTTTTTTTCAGTGCTGTTGTTAACTTTGATCTGTTACTTTTCGGGCTAGGGATAAGGTATAGATAATATCAAAAGAAGATGGGACTGAAATGGTTATTGTTGGGAATTAGTGCCATGATCGGAAGGAGAAAAGTACCTACTATATGTGCCCTAATAACATCTGCTAGGTTACATGTAAACCAGTCATTTAATGACCGCTCAAAATTATAATGACACTGAAAAAAAGTCGTTTGGGAACAGTTCTCATACTTATGACCATTGCAGGATCCCCCCACAGACACACGATCAAACTTGGGGTGCTTGGCAACTGGCATGTATTCGTGATGCTTGGAGTATTTGGGGATCCTGGGATTCTCATTTGCAACCTTCCCAAGGAACATCTGACGAACAAAGTCAATGGGGGGGGCAGATTTGCTTAATGACCACATGATTCATTTAATTGCTCTAGTGATTCGCGTAACAACTGTGGCGAAAAGGTGTAAAATAGTGCATGACTCACTTAACAACTGCCTTTCTTAGCGACAAAATTTTGGGGCTCAATTTATGGTCGTTAGTTGAGGACTTGCCTGTGCTGCAATAAACTCAGCACAGGGCTCTCCATGAAAATAGTTTGGAAATTAGAGCTGCCTGATTGTTAATGGGGAAGCTCAATAGAGCACATTGGAGAGTGTTATGGGGCAGCAGGGACCAATTTAAAGTGTTGATATTAACCCCTAAAGACCTTAATGGTTTATGCTTTTAGCTTGTCCTCTGCCATCTCATAATGCCGTAAGATTAGCAGGGAAAACTCCCTGCAGAACCAACAGTGGATTCTTATGGTAATTAGGAATGAACCAACTCCTTATTGATGACAGGATCTTCATTAAAGAAGTCTCTCATTTGGAGGTGTCTGACCGGTTTTCTTTCAGAAAATGTTATGAGACAGCTACTACTCTTAGAAAGGTTTGTTTTAAATTTTACCTATTATTTTACTTTTCTGGGTTTTTTTAAATGAACTTTATTTAAATCTTTGGCCACCTAATGAGAAGGAAGGACTCACTGGAGAAGAGCCTAATGCTGAGAAAGATGGAGGGCAAGAGAAGAAGGGGACGACAGAGAATGAGGTGGCTGGATGGAGTCACTGAAGCAGTAGGCGTGAGCTTAAATGTACTCCAGAAGATGGTAGAGGACAGGAAGGCCTGGAGGAACGTTGTCCATAGGGTCGTGATGGGTCGGACACGACTTCGCAATTAACAACAACAATTTAAATCTTTGTTTATTGTTTTAAACATTGATGGTTTATTCTGTTGGTTTGGATGACAATGGTGGTGGTGGTGGTGATGATGAGTTTGTAAAAGAATCATCATGATCACGATCTTGATGATGATTCTTCTGCAAACTAGTCTGAGATTCTGTGTGGAGAAAACATAGGAATATTTATTACTCTAAATAGAATTATATTCCTGAGCTGAAAGCAAATCCCTTTTCTGCAGTAAACCAGTGCTATATACAAAAAGATATAGCATTTTTCAGGGGGAGAAGATATATACTATTATTGTTTAATTTGCATTATTCACTGTGCTTTTCGCTAGGCTGTTCAACTCCAGTTACCCTGACACCATAATCAATAAGCTTTATTTATTTTTAATTTTTCAGTTATCTATTTATATGTTTATGTATGCATGAATTTGGCTTCAAATTAGAATTTGGAGAGGAGGAAAAATATGTACCGCTTCTGATGGTTAATCCAATCTGTTCAGTTTTTAGAAACCTCTCAAGCAGGCCCGCCCCACAATCAATTATCAATTTGTATTCTTGATTTTAAGAAAACATGTTGCTCATCTAATATGATATACCTTGGAATAATTAGAAAATAAATATAAATAGATGCTTACAGCTTTTATATTCTGTTTTCTAAGCATTACCTAATTTATCATGTGCTGCAATTTTCACTTCCAGTCAGTTCCCACCACCCTACTCTGCTGCTCCATATTGACCTCTGTACCCTTGGATTAATTGCTTCCATTAAGTACAGGACAGATTTATTAAGTTTATTGATGCCACTGTTTATGAAACTAAATGCACTGCTGTACCAATAACGAACAGGAATATAGCAATGATAAACTTTCTGGTACAATTATATTTAATTTGTAACTCAGATGGGTGCAGTTTCAACCAAAGGATACCCAGCATGTACTTGAGTCCCATTTGAAGAAAGAAAGCAAAGACCACACGGGTAGTCCTTAACTTACTATCATAACTGAGTCCGAAATGATGGTTGCAAGTTGTGCCAGTCATTAAGCAGGTCATCACATCAGCAACCCAATTTTTTGACATTTTTTGCAGTGGCCATTAAGCAAATCATCATTGTGATTAATGAACCCACTGTCCACAATGAGCATTTTTTTTGCAGAAAATGGAAGCAAATGCCAGTTTTAGCAAAAAAAATTATAATATGTACATTGCAGTCACGTGACCATGGGATGCTGCAAATGACTGTAAATTTGGGCTGGTTGTTGAGCCCCCCTGTGGTTGTGTGATTGCGTTTTGGGCGCAAAAGGCAATCACGTGACCACAGGGGAGGCCTGACCATTGGCACTCTGAATCTGGGTCATAGTTACCTTTTAGGAGAGGTGTCTATTGTAATTTCTGATGGTCACTAAATGATCAGTCATAGGTCAAGGACTATCTGTATAAATTTTCTAAGCCGACAAGATTTTAATTATGCAACTGGGACATCATGTTTCATTTAAACCCATGTCTGAGAAAAAGGGACAAACACGCTGAGGAGTCTATCAATAGCTTTCAGATTTACCCATGTGGAGGGGAATTTTTTTTCTAGAGCAAATTTGTTTAGGAAAGAACCTTGAAATGTGCTGAAGTATTTTGCATGTAGATCATCACCGTGCAGACATTACCAACTTTGTCATTATTTATTTACCTGATTCATTTACTTATGTATTGGCCGCTCCAAGCAGCTAATTCTGAGCAATGTACAGCTCCTCAAATATGTAATTTGGGATTTTTAAAAAGAGGTAAATAATTAATTGGCACCGTAATCACATATAAAACTAGGAACCATGTGCAGTGCAGTACAACCAAATCATCTCTGGGAGAGATAGGGTAGCAACCAAGCCTCCATACAGCTTGGAGATTTAACCAGGTTTACATAATTTTCTAAAAACCAGGAGGCAGGGAGAACCAGATTCAAACATCTGGGGGAAAGTTACTTCAGAGGACTGAAAAGATATGTTTATGCGGCTCTTAAAAATGGAAATTTCTTATCAAGGAATATGGACAGAATCTCATTAGATCTTTTCCAACGGGCAGAGGCTATTGGTAGGAGTGGTGGCCTGGTGGTTAAGACATTGGGCTGTTGACCAGAAGGTCCTCAGTTCAAGACTCAAGCATCGCATGATGGGCTATCCTCCTGTTCCTGCCCCAGCTCCTGCCAACCTAGCAGTTCAAAAGCATGTGAATGCAAGTAGATTAGTAGGCATCACTTTGGAGGGAAGGTAACAGCATTCTGTGCACCTTGGTGTAGAGTCATGTTGGCTACATGATCACAGTAGTGTCTTTGGACAAGGCTACCTCTCTCAGCTAGGAAAAAGAGATGAGCTCCACCCTCTAGAGTCAAACACGACTGGACAGGAGAAATCTTTACCTTCTTTCTTTTATCCATAGTTATTCAGCGCTGAACTATGAAGCGTTTTAAAGCTGACAGCCAGCACCTTGAATTGTATCTGCAAGCTTACTAGCAACCACTGCAGCTTTTGAAATAGAGGTGTTACATGGGTGCACCCATTGCTATTTGAGCCACTGGACTAGCTGCATCTGCCCCTTGTGTTAAGGTTCATATGGTTTATTAATGGACAAACTCTCTTTGATGGAATCTTTTCCTGATGATTAGCCTACTCGCTAAAAAAAGCCCAATACATTTCCATTAAAGTATTAAAACCATCACTTTGGGCTGGTGGTAGAAGAGAACATTTGAAATTCTACACAGAGTGGAAGCCATTTCAAGCCTACATATACTTTTATGCATATTAATGGGAAATGGTGTAGAGATGAAAGCTGGGATTATAATAGTGTTGATATTTAATAGCCAACTCAATAACCCAAAATATCTAGAGGCATTTTGTAGCTGCCTCCATAGCTTTTCTAATCCATTGAAGAAACATCTCCAGCTGAGGCATGCATGGAAAAGATTAGTCCCTCCACATGAATATCTTCTACCTGGAATAAAAAGGTAAAGGTAAAGGGTCCCCCGCACATGCGTGCTAGTCGTTTCCAACTCTAGAGGCCAGTGCTCATCTCCGTTTCAAAGCCGAAGAGCCAGCGCTTGTCCGAGGATGTCTCCGTGGTCATGTGGCCGGCATGACTAGACACCAAAGGCACACAGAACGCTGTTACCTTCCCACCGTAGTGGTCCCTATTTTTCTACTTGCATTTTTACGTGCTTTCGAACTGCTAGGTTGGCAGAAGCTGGGACGAGTAACAGGCGCTCACTCTGCTATGCGGCACTCGGGATTCGACCTGCCAAACTGCCAATCTTCTGATCGACAAGCTCAGCGTCCTAACCCACTGAGCCACCACGTCCCTCTACCTGGAATAGGTCTCTCTAATAAGATTATCTTGGATTTAACCTTTCCGTATCCAGATTAATATTTTCTAATCTTTATCTTTTATTTTTTTATCTATGCTGTTGAATGAACAACTAGCAACCAATGTTTCATTTTCCCCTTCTCTGTGCAGAAATGCCTTCTGTTCCTATTTCAATAGTAGATGCTTCAGCTATAGTTTGAGATTTAAAAAGTTTGTTTGTTTGTTTGTTTGTTTGTTTGTTTGTTTGCTACCCAACTTGCCACACAGTAACTCTGGGTAGCTTACAATGTTAAATTAGAAAGGTGACTAAGCCAGGACCCATCAGCATTGTTAATCTTTATAACTTATTTATTTGAGTTTTCTATTCCTTCAGGGATCCCGGTTTATTTATTTATTCATTTTTATATCTCCTTTTATTATCTTTATAAACAACTCAAGACTGTGGAACATACCTAATATTTCTTCCTCCTCCTATTTTCTCCACAACAACCTTGTGAGGTGGATGGCACTGAGAGAGAGTGACTGGCCCAAAGTACCCCACCCTGCGTTCACGCCTAAGGTGGGACTAGAACTCACCATCTCCTAATTTCTAGCTTGATACCTTAACCACTAGACCAAATTGGCTGAATTGGCATAGTGCTACAGTTCTCTTGGGCTTTGTGTCAGGCTAATGATTTTCCCCTCCATTGGGAAGTTAAGGTGGAATTCCCAATTACCAGTAAAATAATAGAGAATTGTTTTGGAACAAAATGTAGAACCACTTTCTCATCTACTCATTCTCTCATGTTGATATTCAGAGAATGTCAATACAACTGAAACATCAACAAATGGACGGTGAACATTTTTATGCATCCATTTCCATATATAGCATTACAGAAAGGGAAGTACAAAATATCTAGTCTTCCCAAAAATGAAAAGGTGGATGTAATTCAGATGTTAGCCTTTTAAAAGAGAAAGGAAACTAAAATGAAAGTGTCATCGAAACCAAGGTAGTAAGGCCAGGGACAAGTTTCAAATGATAATGTTAATAGAAAAGGCAAAGCACATATCTTTTCCAGTGCCAAACATTTAATGAGGATAAAACAAATTTAAGATTGTAATCTCAAACTGCTTATTGGATGCCAGAGGTAATACTACAACTGTGTGGCACTCTGGCATTTTACATTAGGAACAATAGTGGAGAAAATTGCTCATTTTGAAGCATATTATCTATCTCCTGAGTCGTCCCAATCCAAATGTCTCTAGGATGTGCATCTCCTCACTCCTAGATAATTGATTCTGATTTTGCATTACTTCTCCCTCTGCTACGAAACAAATTAATGGTTTATCAGCCTGCAACCAAACTACCATTGTGAGACCCAAGCTAGTTTAGGAAACAGCCCAACAGAGTGGGTTTCATACAACTTCATATTGTACAACAAAATCTCAACTGGAGATTTCTCTTCCAGCATCTGGGAATTCCAAAACAGAAATCTCATTTGGATTGCCCAAATATATCTCCCGTTAACTCCTTTAGCTATAATGTCAGAAGGAATAATTTCTTCAATGGCATGTCTAATATTCAAAGCCTCTTTGGTCTAGCACACAGGTGTCAAACTCGATCGTGTCACATGATGTATCACTATGTTTTTTTGCCTTTGTGGAGCCGGGGTGGGCATGGCCTGTGCGTGATGCATCCAGCCAGCAGGCTGCCAGTTTGACACCCCTGATTCTAGTGGTTAAGACACCAGGCTAGAAACTTAGGAGATAGTGAGTTCTAGTCCTGCCTTAGGCATGAAAGCCAACTATGTGACTTTGGGCCTCTGTCTCTCAGCCCAGCTCACCTCAGGAGGTTGCTTCTGTGAGAAAATAGCAGAAGACAGTATTAGCACATTTGCCACTTTGAGTTATTTACAAAAACAATAAAAGCAGGAATATTAGTGCAGGTTCGCATCCCACCAGGCTCAAGGTTGACTCAGCCTTCCATCCTTCCGAGGTAGGTAAAATGAGGACCCAGATTGTTGGGGGCAATTAAGCTGACTTTGTAATAATGCCGCTTGGGGTGTGTGTGTGAAAGCCCTAATAAGCAGGCATATACATAGAATGAAGGCTACTGCTAAGTTTGTAAGCCGCCCTGAGTCTTCGGAGAAGGGCGGGATATAAATGGAATTAAAATAAAATAAATAAATAAATAAATAAATAAATAAATAAATAAATAAATAAATAAATAAATAAATAAATAAATAAAAATACATAAATAAATAACTTCCTGACTCTGATTTTCCACATCACACTGAAATCTTGGCTTAAAAGACACTAGCAGAACTGAAGACTGAAATGTTGTGCCTTGCTTTATGGAAGTGGGTGGTCTCTGTACCGAACACTGAAGCTTTATAGCATATATTTTTTTAAAAAATCTTTTTAAAAATAGAAGTATATTTTTAAAAAGACAAGAATGGTGTGAAGAATATAAAGAGGCTCAGGTTATTTGGCACCTGATGAGAGGAATGGTTGTGCCGTAAATCTGTAGAAGGTTTGGGGCAGAGAAAATAGATGTTACCAACCGTTAAAGCTATAGAAAATGCTGTGGGTTGGAGATCATAAGAGAAAGCAAGGAGTCCATTTCAGGATGATGACCACTTTCTTTATGTCCTGCAACTCAGAATGAAAAAAATCAGTTAGGGCAAACCTGGTTTCACTCATTTCCACTTCTCCCTATAAAAATCCATAAGCACATTTCCATGCATTTCTCCTTGATATAAACTTTTATTCTCTTTTGCAAGCAAATTTCCCTTTATTACCATGTGTTCCCCCACCCTCCACTTGACTTAACCCTCCACTTATTCACTGCTGCTTTTTTTTTGCATTGTTCCAGGCTGCATGGGAACATGCTGAAACATCTCTGTTTTGACTTGTAATTGTCCCCATGTATACAGGTCAATCAGCTAGATCTCTAGAAAATTGCAAACCAATACATGTCCACATACTTCATCGCTATAAATGTATTCTCTGTTCCCCACCAATATTGAATTTATGGTTTCCTAATTTCTTGTGTTAGCGGAGGAAGTGCTATGTCCCTGAGGGACTTAAACATTTCCTATGTCATGGCTCCGTCTGTCTGTTATTACTGGATAGTAAAAGGTATTTTATACAAACTAAGAAGCACTCTGTGCTTTATTAATACTTCACATTTCCAAAGGCTAAGCTTTGACATTTACTTTGAACTAATCTTACTGAATTTCACAGAAGCAATATTGATTAGCTTATCGGAGGGCTTAGGGCACCAACCATGGACCACGGTTCACAAGAGGCATGATATATTGTAGTTTTTATACATTAAGAGCATCTATCCTTCGCTCCTGCCCTATAAAACATGTATTTGCTTGTATCTTGCTCTCTACAAACCACAAAATGTTTCCTTTTCTCAGTGGCTTTGTCATATAAACTTAGACTAGCCTCTGCTTCTAATAAAGGGAGCAGGACAAGGGGGGGGGGTAACTTGTGACCAGACTCTTCATTTTCATTTTTAATTATTTTTTTCAGCCTCTAAGTGTCATGGAAAAGAGGCCCAGAGACCTGATGGCACGAGCAAAATATTTCAGCCCCCTCCTCCTCCTCCTCCTCCTCCTCCTCCTCCTCCTCCTCCTTCATTTTTGAGAGGAGAGGACACATGGGAAATGCTGATGGCTGGATTTAGCCTTGCACATTATTTGTGGTTCTATTTTGTTCCTTTTTAAAAGCAAAGCCAGGGGACAATAGTCAAAAATCTGGGATTTTCCTGGCAAATGCCAATGTTATAATCTAGCCGTGTTCTGGAGACTGCAGAACAGATGTTGGGAGGCCTTCAGGTGGGAGGCCCTCAGGCTGTACATTGCTTACCCTGAGTTTGATAAATGCATTCCATGTATTTTAGCTGGCCCAGCTAAAACCCAATCCTTACCAACAGAAGAGGCAACTCTATCTGAATCAGAGTACAATTCTCTGCCAAGCCTTTCCTCCCCACATGTCACCATTTGCTCTAATCTGTGTGACCATGAGCCACATATTGTGCAAAGGCAATACAAAATGGATGTGTAGGAGGGTGCAAAATATAAATCTCTAAATCTGAAAAAAAAAGTTTCCTTAAAGGGGGTAAATCAATGAAAATTAAAATCCCCAAAATGTTAACAGTGCTAAAGTTATCCTGATTCATGTAGCAAAGCATAGTTCCAAATTCCAGTGACAAACTAAGCCGTCATATGTCAAGCACTGAGGAAATTGGGAGATTCAGGAAGTTCAAAAGAGCATAAAGATTTATTGCAAGCTTAAAGTCTCTACAAGAATCCGAACTACTATTGTCAAGGGAAATTAGCAGGAGTTAAGAAAGGAATTCAAGGTGGACTTAGGGCTGGACTTAGATCTCTTGTGGGTGTGCAAGGACTCATGACTGATGATGTGTTTGACCCCTCCCTCAGGCTCAGTCTGCTCATCTCCTACACCATATTCAACAGTGACATGGATTCACATGATCCCATTCTTTTGACTTTAATTTAGAGCAGGCATATCCAACCCATGGCCCACAGGCCATCTGCGGCCTTGGACAACTAGTAATGTGGTCCCCAAAGAATGTAAACTTTTAATCTTATTATGTGGTCTTATATACATTAACTATGTTATGGGACCCAAGACAATTCCTCTATACTCAGCTCAAGAGAATGGTTTGTAAAGTTTTACAACCATCATGCTGAGCATGTCCACAACAGATTGTGTGAGAAACTAGCTTTCCTGTGACCTCAGGATATCTGCACCTGGCATTATCACCACATGCATTTACAGTTATCTCCTGTGCTAGACTGTGCAACTTATTATTTTTATGATAAAGTTCATAAAGTTCATGCAGTGGTGAAACATGGCATCAGCTTGGTTCAGAGCATATACAGTATAAGGTTACGGTTAAGAACATACGCTTTAATCTTATTATCAGGGATGATGAGAAAGTTTTGATTGAGCAAAACCATAATGGACAGCAGAGGGTCATCAGCCACTTGATGATGATCAAGAAATATGGAATATGTTGACATGGAATATAGTAGGAGTAAATAGTGAAGAGCATAAATTAACAATTAAAAGCAAAAGAGAAAGAACCACTGTAGATGTCCTGTACATAAAATCAAGAGAAAGAAAACACTGTAACTGTTTGTAATTGAATAGAAGTGGTCTGATCTGATGGAGTAAAAATATTTACTCCAACAGAAAATAAAAGATTCCTCCTCCTCCTCCTCCTCCTCCTCCTCCTCCTCGTTGAAGAATGTGAGCATTCCCAAGAAAAGAACATGACTAAAACAATGATTACTGAAGCAATTTTGGTAACTACAACAGAAAGAAGATCTATTTACAGGGGATAAGCAAAGCCTAGTGCATAAGAACTGTCCATATTCACCACTTTGAGAATAAATAAACCTCTGAGCAGCATTAATAAACACCTGATGTAAGCATATTATTTCATGCTAAGATTATATCTTTACATCGTAGCAACCAGGTGGTCCTTGGATACACACAGACTTCCAGTTTCTTTGATATTGCACTTAGTAAGTGTCACAATGCCATCAATTACATTTACAATCCAACAGCCATGAAGTCCTTGGTCCTTCACTTATCAGATCAAAGTCATCCTTTCCATGGATAGCTTAACTCAACTGGATACTATATTGGCTGACAGGAGAGATGACCAATCTTCAAAGTTTATTTAGATAAAAATCCCATTTTTAAAAGAAAACATGCAAGGTCTTTGCCAGCAGAGTACTTAGAAGTCTAGCAATTGGGAGAGTATTGAATCAGGGATAAATTAAGCCTAGTTGCTTTTTCTGGCAGCTCCATTTTGCATGGAATAGGATTTCTTTACTGCTCTTTCCCCACAGCAAAAAACTGTAAGTAATTTCAGATGCTGGGAGTGAAAAATCTACTAAATTGATGAATAGCTTTACCCAACAATTGCATTTACTTATTGTTTGTACAGCAAAAGCAGATCTATAATGCCATTTTCCTCTCTCTGTAAAGCTTTCTTGCCTTTCAGTGCAGTCATTTACTGTATTTTCTTTTTGCCGGACTCAAATCACCTTGCTTTATTGACTTTATCAGATGGCATCAAGTTTAAAAACTGCCAACACAGCCTCATTGTTATTGGGTTACATTTGACTCCATGATGTCCAAGGACTCTCTTAAAATGTATTTTCCTTTGGAGCATTATCAACATTTTCTTATAAGGAAAAACATGCTGCTTGTTTCTGTCTATGCCAGGCAAGCACTGAGATATTTTTTTCCCTCCCTCATGCTGGCAAAGTGATTTTTCAAAAAAAAGAAATAAAGTGCAGTTCAGCCGCCAATTGCATTGTAAAGCTCTGAGAAATCCTTCTTAGCCTATATCTAGTTTTCTTATCCAGAAGATGTTGTTTGAATGTTTTATTGCTTAAATCTAGGATGATCAGCTTAATTTATCTCAGCAGCCATTTCTTTCTCCAACAGCACATTACAGGCTAACAGTAAATCATGCTGCATAACCTTATGATATAACCTTACAACCCAGTCCTGAAGAGGAACTGCCATTCCCTAAGGAGCAATTTGCTGCCTGGAGGTGTTTTGGTCCCTTAAAAGATGCATCAATGACCCTTTATTTTGTTACCGTGCAGGAACAGCCTCTAGGTAGCTCAAATCTATTAGGTCTTATCACCTGTTACCTTGGAAGGAAATCAGGTAGTGCCTCTGAGGAGAGGAAACTGTGACAGAAGCAAGTTCAACTATAGGTAAAGGTAAAGGTTCCCCCGCACATGCGTGCTAGTCGTCTCCAATTCTAGGGGCCGGTGCTCATCTCTGTTTCAAAGCCGAAGAGCCAGCATTTGTCCAAGGACATCTCCGTGGTCATGCGGCCGGCATGACTAGATGCCAAAGGCGCACGGAATGCTGTTACCTTCCCACCGTAGTGGTCACTATTTTTCTACTTGCATTTTTACGTGCTTTCGAACTGCTAGGTTGGCAGAAGCTGGGACGAGTAACAGGCGCTCACTCTGCTACGCGGCACTTGGGATTCGACCCGCCAAACTGCTGACCTTCTGATCGACAAGCTCAGTGTCCTAACCCACTGAGCCACCACGTCCCTTAGTTCAACTATAGGGGCAGCAAATTCCAATGCCAGAGCTTTTCTTCTGGCTCATGAAAAGCTCACTGGATGAACTAATTCTACTTCACTGTAAGGCTACATTAACAGAATCTTGCAAGTCTGAAAGTACAAATCTTCTGCTGTCCCTTTTTAACCACCTGAAAAGTTAGGCTCAATCCTTTCTAAATTTCTTTCCCTGCCTGTTTTCACATTTCACAGTTGTGGACCTCTCCTCCTTTTATCTAATTGGTCCCTAAGCAGCATCTCTTCCCCTTCCTCCACCTTCCAAGGTCATTTTCACGTTCCAGTACAAACAATGCATTTTTATAAGGTAGCTGCGATGTTTGCAAGACATATTTAGACCACTCTCTGGGGACTAGCAATTTGTGAAAATCTGCTAAGCCCAGTAAAACAGAGAAAACAAAGAGTTAGCCTTAGGATTTTTTTAGAGTTCAATAGCCCTGCCCCAGATCAAAATCTAGAACAGGCCTGTTCAAAAAGGGGTTCTTCAAAAAGGTCTTTGAAAGGGAAGGGACTTTGAAGGTTGGGCACTACAGGGAACTAGAAAGAACTAAAGATTAAAATTAAAAGAGAAGGACACTTAAATTTGACTTAATGCAGTAATTCAGAATGAAGCAAAATATTTCAGCACTGGACATATTGAAGGATATTTTTGAACCATGAACTCAAAAGTTGATATTAAAGAGTATCTGCCTCTACAGAAGTGTGTAAAAGATATTATGGAAGAGGAACATATTCTACCAGGCATGACTACGTAAGAGTGATCTGAAAGTGGAATTTAAAATGACAGACTACAATAATGGTACACTATAGAAAAAGATGCTGCTCTGGACATGCAGAAAAAAAACAGCCAATGTCTTAACAATTAAAATGGATCTACAAAATAACAAACCAAGAGAGTGATCTGGATAGTTTTCCTGCACTGAATTTACAAAAGAGGCTCATTAAAGTTTTGAAGAATTTTGGAGGGAAAAAAGGACAAAGAAAAATATTGAAAAGAAATTAAGTTCTAGGACATTATTTTTTTGTCTCATTATAGGGCTTGTGGGGGGAGGAATGTCCATATCCCGTTATGAGAACCCAAATAATTGCAATTTATTTAGCAAGTTATGGCCAAACAAATGATGGTTTAATACCACCTATGAAATTGAGATTGGTAAGTGATAATAAGGAGAGTAATTAACAAAGTTTTTTTCATTGCCTCTTATTACAAGCATGGATTCCAATCTTTTGTATTGATACAATGTCCATTAATTCAGATTAAGAACAGCGGCTTTCTCTAGCCCTGTAAGATGAAGGAATGACTTTTCATAGATTCTGATGTGTCAGAAGATCCCAAAGGTAAAAAAGGTAATTGAATATCTGCTTGAAGGAATTGGATATGTGTGTTAATAATTACAATAGTAAGTTTTTAATAGAAACCTATATCTTTTCTGTTAGCCCCAGTTGTAAGCCCGGTGTTAAGCATTTTAGAATTTTTCAGGAAATATAACTATATATTTAATTCTATAGTTATATTTCCTAAAAAATATAACTAAGCATTTTTCTTGTTTGTTCTAGTTTTTACTACTATTTGTTCCCTGATTCTTTCTGAACACTTTCGTGATCAATTTCAGTGCTTGCATTCAGCTTTCATCTAAGTAGCCTAAATTTAATAAATTAAATTACCCAGGTTTAGAATGACCTGCTAATAAAACATGTGGACTTTGAAAATCTATATTAAGATGGTGCACTACTTAAGATTCAAAGGTTAAAAGTTAAAAGGGCAGGAATAGAACATGACACCTTTTGGCAACTCCAAAAAGCATCTGCATCATTGGGGGCATTGCCCCCATATTCTCTTAAACACCCTGGCACTTTTCAATTCAAAGCACCGTGCAATATTTAAATATAATGACATTAGTGCACAGAACACCCACACTTGCATTAAACAAAAATCAATCTCCCAAGAATATGAATTGCAAATTATATTAGTTCACAATGTAATAGATATTATAAATCCTCATAATTATCATTCAGAAGGCATTCAGTACAGCTGACTGAGGGGAGGGATTGGAAAAAAAATCTTGACAACTGTTGTGTACATAGTTATGGGAGTGGTTTCCCTTGGGCGGGAAAACCTAGTGCAATCATTGGTCGTTACGTCCCGGCGGGAGATTCTGAGCCGGGGATTGGTTATGTTTGAATGGAACCAAGTATATAAGGTAGGGCTCAACGGCTGCTAGCCAGTTGACCCATGTGAGTTCTAATAAACGTTCATTGTTAGACATCGCTGTCTCCGCTCGTCATTCCGGACTTAACAGTAGCGACGAGGATGGGATAATGGCAGAACAGCGAAAGAACCGCGGAAAGCTGGAAGAGCGAAAAGCGGGAAATTTGAATCACAGTCAACCGAGCAGCAAGCGAATTGAGCTTACAGAATGGCGCAAGTCGGTTCCCTGAAGGAGTTTGACCCTAACTACCCAGAAGACTGGGAAAAATATGTCGGTCAAGTCGAGGGGTACATGCTGGTCAACGGGATCACGGAGGACAGGAAGAAGGCGGCGGCTCTCCTAACCATCAGCGGCACTCCGGTTTACCGGGTGGCCGTTGGCCTGTGCCAACCCCTTCCGGTCTCCAGCGTATCGTTCTCTGACCTGTTGGCTAAGCTAAGGGTCCATTTCATCCCTAAATGGTCGGAACTGTTCTGGCGGAGGATATTTGAGAAGCGGAACCAACGGCCGGGCGAATCCATACAACAATTTGTGGCGGCAGTCCGAGAAGCAGCCCTGCGCTGTAAATACGACAACCTCGAGATTCGCATCAGGGACCGAGTAGTTTTGGGGCTGCGAGACGAACACTTGCAAAACCGAATTATCTCTAAGCCTACAGGAAATCTCCAAGAGGTCTTAGACGAGCTACTCACATACGAGTCTACAGGCAGACGGGACCCCCCCTACAATAGCATGGCTGCCTCAGCCGAAGTCAACCTTGAGAGCCATGTGGACGGTGGGGAGGTGGATTACCAATGGGAAGCCGAGATTGCCGAAGTAGCCCGAAGGTTCGGGAAGATGGCACCGAGACCACCACGCGGAGAAGGACCCGACCAGAGCAGAAGCCAGCAATCCACCGCATTCCAACGACCCCAGAGGGACAACACAACCAGGCCTCGCAACCCCGAGACGAGGTGCGGAAGCTGCGGCGGAAATCATCAACGATCAACGTGCAGATTCAGAAACGCCAAATGCCGAGGGTGCGGAAAAACGGGCCACATCCAGGCCATCTGCCGAAGCCGACCGCACGACAACCACCTCCACGAGCTCGACGCCTGGGCCTCAGGTGAGGTAACCCCCGAACGGAGTGGCGGAGAGATCCCTAGGCCTAAGGCACGCACTTCCAACCCGGGGGCTGGGGTGGGGGGTCAACCACGTGGGAATCCCTAGACGCAAACACACCCCTAGAATTAACCACATTTTGAGGCCCAAATTAAGAATCGAAGTCCAAGTGCATGGCATTCCTTGCAAGATGGAAGTGGACTCCGGGGCCTCAGTATCCATAATTTCAAGGGACACCCTTAGGTACATAGAAAACAGAAGTGGCCAGAGAATTCCCCTTAAACCCACTAAATTACAATTAGCCGACTTCCAGAAATCACCCATAGAATTAGTGGGAGAGGCTTCCATTAAGGTTAAATATAAAGGGTTTAGCGGATTATTAACGGTTCTAGTAACTGAGGGCCAGAGAACCAGCCTTGTAGGCCTTAATTGGTTCTCGGCCCTGGGCATCTGGGTGGGGGGAATTAACACCATTCAGAGTAAAACCCTGAAATCTGTCTGCGATAACTTTGCAGACGTATTCGACGGGTCGTTAGGAAGGTACAAGGGACCCCCCATTAACTTTAATTTAGACCCCGCAGTCAGGCCTATTAGGCTGAAGGCCCGGAGGGTGCCTTTCGCCCTTAAACAGAAAATCGAGGCCGAACTAGATAAGCTAGTAGGCCAGGGCGTCCTAGAACCCGTAGAAGGGGGCCTGTGGGAGACACCGATCGTCACACCCTTGAAACCAAACGGGGATGTGAGGATCTGTGCCGACTATAAGGCCACCCTGAACCTCGCAATGAAAAAACATGCTTACCCGGTCCCGACGGTGAAGCAGGTCCTCGCGACGATCCAGGACGGCGCCATTTTCGCCAAGCTCGACTTGGCGCAGGCGTATTTGCAACTTACTGTGTCTAAGGAAGCCGCCGAGGCTCAAACGATAGTTACCCACAAGGGGGTGTTCCGCGTTCACAGACTTCAGTTCGGGATAGCTGCAGCTCCAGGCATCTTCCAGGAGGTGATGGAGAGGACCTTGAAGGGCATTCCAGGTGTATGCCCTTATTTCGACGATGTCCTCATCGCTGGAAAAACTGAGGACATCCTAGCTGAAAGGCTAGAACAGGTACTGGGGAAGTTTAGGGAGGCAGGATTGAAATTAAAAAAAGATAAGTGCTGCATAGGGGTAAAATCAACAGAATTCCTTGGGTTTAGAATTGATGCACTAGGCATCCACCCTACAGATGGAAAAATTAGGGCAATAAAATTAGCTCCAGAACCCAAAAACAAGGCAGAATTACAAGCTTTTCTAGGCTTAATTAATTTTTATCACACATTCCTGCCCCACAAAGCAGCTATTGCTGAGCCCCTCCATAGACTTTTAGACAGGAAGACCCCCTGGCAGTGGCAGAAAAAACATAGGACTAGTTTTCAAACACTAAAGGACATACTGTCCAGCAATTCTACAGTCACTCATTTTATAGAAAATAAACCCATATTCTTAGCATGTGACGCTTCCCCTTATGGAGTGGGAGCAGTCATAAGCCACATGGATGAGCAGGGTCAACAAAGGCCTATAGCATATTATTCCAGGACCTTAACAAAGGCGGAACGGAATTATGCACAGATTGACAGGGAAGCATTGGCCATCATGGCAGGCGTAAAAAAGTTCCACGATTACCTGTATGGTAGGGACTTTACCATTTACACTGACCATAAACCCCTGTTATGGTTATTTACTACCGATAGACAGACACCACAAATAATGTCACCCAGGATGCTCAGATGGTCAATTTTCCTTTCTGCATACACATTCTCAATTAAGCATCGGCCGGGCAAAGAGATGGGGCACGCTGATGCCCTCAGCAGGTTACCCCTAGAGGATACAGGTACAGACCCCGCACCTGTGGGACAAATCATGTCCCTACAAGAACTCTCTGAGTGCCCTCTAACTGCCAGGGACATTGCAGCAGCTACCAGAAAAGACCCCATTCTCAGCAGAATAGCAGCGTGGGTACAAGGAGGGTGGCCTAGCAAAAACCCTGATCCTAAGTTCACACCGTATGTTAGAAGGAAGGACGAATTGTCATCACACTTAGGATGCATCCTGTGGGGAAACAGGATTGTTATACCACAGAGTCACAGAGACACAGTGATCGGGGAATTACACGAAGGGCACCCTGGAATTGTGCGTATGAAGGCCCTAGCTAGAAGCCACGTATGGTGGCCAGGGTTAGACACAGCCATAGAGGGCAAAGTAGCGGGGTGCTACCAGTGTCAGCGATCTAGACCAGAGCAAGCACACACAACGGTACACAAATGGGAAGAGGCCCGAAACCCGTGGTCCAGGATCCATATTGACTTCGCTGGCCCATTCCAGGGCCTCACATTCCTAGTAGTAGTGGATAGCTACTCCCGGTGGTTGGAGGTCGTGCCAGTGAAGTCCATGACGTCAGCCAAAACCATACAGGTCTTACGGGGACTCTTTGCCACTCATGGGTTACCTGACGTAATTGTTTCTGACAACGGGCCCCAATTCACATTTAATGAATTTCAGGACTTCCTCAAGGCCAACTGGATTAGGCACGCAACATCAGCACCCTTCCACCCCTCTTCTAACGGCTTGGCAGAACGGAATGTCAGAACAACCAAGGACGCCCTCAGACGAATCATCCACGGCGACTGGCATCAGAGACTGGCGCAGTTCCTGTTGGCTCAACACACCACACCGTGCGCGGCCACAGGGAAGAGCCCTGCTGAAATGAGGTGGGGCAGGCGATTGATAACAAAATTGGACAGATTACACCCTGACAAACTACCTGCTGAACATGACCCGGTTACACCAACCAGATTCCTGAACATTGGGGACATGGTGTGGGCTAGGAACTATGGACAAGGGGACAAATGGGCACAAGGGGTCGTGATTGACAAGACTGGACCGTTATCTTATTTAATTGAGGGGGAAGGGAATCAGCTGATCAGGAGACACATTGATCAGTTAAGGAAAAGGGCCCCCGAATGTGCACAAGCCAACAGTGAGAAGGACAACACTACAACTGACTCTGCACTTTCCCCAGCCAAGGTTAACAAAACACCAGGGGGTAAGGGGAGGAGAATACAATTCAGGTTAATAGAAGCAAACCCCCAGAATTGCAATGCAGGAATAGAAATAGCGCCCCCTGACAGCACACCTGGGTCACCAAATCAATCCAAGGAACCCCAACAACAGCAACCACAACAACAGACCAATAAGGAAACACCACCAGTGCCGTCCACACTCACAACAGGGTCAGAGGGGGTAGTCAATGGTGGAACTGAAGGAACTCCAGTGGTTAGTACGGCCAGCCGATATCCAGTCAGGCAACATAAAACCCCTAGCTATCTGAAGGACTTTGTCAAATAGTAAATTTCATCCAGGGGGGAAGGGGTGTTGTGTACATAGTTATGGGAGTGGTTTCCCTTGGGCGGGAAAACCTAGTGCAATCATTGGTTGTTACGTCCCGGCGGGAGATTCTGAGCCGGGGATTGGTTATGTTTGAATGGAACCAAGTATATAAGGTAGGGCTCAACGGCTGCTAGCCAGTTGACCCATGTGAGTTCTAATAAACGTTCATTGTTAGACATCGCTGTCTCCGCTCATCATTCCGGACTTAACAACAACCTTTTTTTTTCCTTTGCCAACCTGTAGCCTAAGCAAACAGGTATTGTACTCTTGATATATTTACTAGACATTTCTATGCTTGTGGAAGACTTATTCTAATTAGGAATGTATGCCTGCGATATGACAGAAACGAAGAAAAACAAAGCAGGCTAGAGGATGGTTTTGTAGCATTATTAAGAACCAGGAAATGTAAACAAGTCAGAAGTAATAATGAAAGGGAACAACACCTCCATAAAAAAGCCTTCAGATCGGAACAGAAAAATGGGATCCTACCTGGACTTAGGAAATTCCACCTTCCCAACCACTTAAATTATTTTGTTCCAATTCAGTGAGTCCTGGGCTGGCCCAGTTGCACATAAAAGAGAGTTCTCGCTGGTTTTTATTTGTCCTCAACAACTGGAAATTCATGCATCTGTTCAGGTAATGAAATGTATAGCAAGAGATTATTTTGTCAGCTATTAGCCTGTTCAGGTAACTGCCAAGGTTGAATTAATCAATGAACATGGCTGATAAAAACATTCTGGCTTGACTGACTGTGACTGCCCAAGCAAGTAGTCCCACTCAATTCCTGAGTGGGAACGGATAAATATCATTCAAAACAATGCCTACGCATGTAGCAAGCCATATACAGTATAAGACTGTCCAGACTTACTGTATTTTTGTCCTGGACCATCATTTTTTAACTGTTCTTTTGCCTTGATTTCCTCTTTCAGTTCCAATTCAGAGCTTCAGTTTGGCTTATTTGCTTCTTGATTATGTCACATTTGATCCTACAGATTCAAACCAAATCTCAAATCTAGGATCATGGATTTTCAGTGTGGAAAGAATGAGAACTACAGTATGTGGAATCTCAGACCTACGTTGTACCTTGTAAAATGTCTTATTCTGCACACTTGCAAAGTCTGGTCACTCTTCTGCTGGGAGCATTCAGATGAAAAAGCTGAACATCTGATATCCAGTAAGTAGTAAACATTTGATCCCGTATCTCTTGCACCTATATTCTGATATATTTTACTGCAATTCTAAAAGTTTCATCAGTTCTAAAAGAAAACTGTACTGCCACCTTGTGCCTCAATCTGAAGTTATTTTTAAAATATGTTCCTCTGTTTTTGTTTTGGTTGAAATAATAGCAATTTGGGGAATGATATCAATTCTAAATCTTTGGGTTTTGGATCATAGATTGCAGCGGTGTCAAACTGCTGGCCCATGGGCCGGTTTCATCATACCAAAGCCGCGCCCACCCCATTGCCAGCAATGCAAAAAGAGTCGCAATATGTCGAGACACGTCATGTGACGTAGTGAGTTTGACACCCGTGATATGTTGCGTTCAAATGAAGTAACAGAGTTGATGCAGTTACTTATCTACACTGACATTGTAGCAAAATTTTGCTTCTTTCATTTGCATTATTTTCCCCAAAACATTAAGGCTGCCATCTATTCAAGAGAGGTTTTTATCAGCACAGTTGCTTGCAGGGATGTTGAACTTCAACTCCTATAATTCATAGCCTGGATGCTGGCTGGAATTATGGAAAGCTAAATCTAATAAATCTATCATCACCCTAGAAATTTCCCAAAATGCATCTTGCTTGTTAACAAAAACATCCATTTGTTTCAGATCACCATGATGGACTATTGGTTAATAATTCATATTCCTTTTATAGAGAGAAGAGAGACAGACAGGCAGACAGAGAAAACAAAGATCACCTGTGGGGCAAATTATTATGACAGCATCTCTTCTGTGGATTGATACACAAGCCACCTGAATGCCAAGATTTAATGTAAATAATATGTGCAATAACATTGTGGTACCAAGCTAAAAATTCAGATATGCTAGAAATGGCATTCAATGTATGAGTCCAGTTAACATACTGTTTAGGAAATCTCTCACTTGTAAATAATAACTTGCCTAGGATATGTTAAAAAAATGAAAGCTAGAAAATTGGGAAGTATTTTAGCAAGCTGTTGAAAGAATAAAATAATAAACATGATTGAACCTGATATGAAAGAAGTCAAAACTTCAACTTTCCAAGTACAGGAGTTTTCCCCCAGATAGTAATCCCAACAAAGTAAGCAAGCCTCCAGAAACTGTGAATGCTCCAACACTGGAAGTTTTTAAGAAGAGATTGGACAGCCAATTGTCTGAAATGGTATAGGGTCTCCTGCCTGAGCAGGGGGTTGGACTAACTGACCTCCAAGGTCCCTTACAACTTTGTTGTTGTTGATGTTGTTGTTGTTGTTGTTGTTGTTGTTGTTGTTGTTGTTGTTGTTGTTGTTAGTTCCCCAAGCCTGATCTGGCAGCTCCTTAGAAGTTTTAACTTTGGCTTTCTGTTGAGGACAAAATATATAGTATTATTCACAAGATCATTTTTGCACCTTTCCAGAATCACTTTTTCTCTGCTATCATGAAAGTGTCATTCAGATGGAATGATGCATATATTCTCAATAACATACAAATAACACACAAATAAATTAAATGCAATGTTTTAGATTTTCTATCAGGATTTTAATTTATTTATTTATTTATTTATTTATTTATTTATTTATTTATTTATTTATTTATTTATTTATTTATTTGATTTGTATACCGCCCTTCTCCCTAAGGACTCAGGGCGGTGAACAGTGACATAAATATCAGAATGCACAAATACAGATATTGAAAACAAATTAAACCCTAATTTTACAGTTAGATAATGTAATAATAATGTATTGATCCTTTAAACTTTCTAACACAGACCCTGAAAATATTTCTTTGTAGTAGAAAAACTGGAATTCTAAAGAGAAGATGTGTGGCCTATGGATGATAGCACCTAATGATTTTATGGAAAATCACCATGAAAGAGAATATCAGAGACTCAATTGTGAAGAAGAAAAAATCCACAAAGAAGACAATAACAATCTCTTCTATTTTCCCTTAAGAAATTGGTATGGATATGATTGGGCAGTCATTGGGAGTTGAGGATGACTTAAGAGAAACTTACAATTGGACAGAATGATGAGGTTGAATGGGTATCAGTTTAGCCTCTGTCCCTCATTCTCCATTCTAACGTAACTCTCTAGATCAGGGGTGTCAAAAGCCTGTGGGCTGGATGCGTCATGCCGAAACCGCGTCAGGTACTGGAAAGGCTCTTACATCTTGTCATCAGTCATCTTGTCACACACACCATGCACTCTTAATCTCCTTTCACAGTGTATAGCCTCTTGATCAACTTCATTACCCTTCTCTGAATCAGATCTAGTTCTTCGGAATTCCACTTGAAGTATTATGCGCTGTATTGGAAGTCAGGTCTGAGAACAGCAGTATAGAGTGGAATGATTACTTTCCACAGTTTGGAAATTATACGCCTGTTGATGCAGCCTAAAATTGCATTGTCTTTTTTTCCCCCCCCAGGAATATGACATTGCTGGCTCCATATTTAGGATCCCATCAAACTATTATTTCAAGACATTTTCTGGAAGTAGTCTTACCAAGCCGTTTATTCCTTATCTTATAGCTGTATGTGTGTTTTTTCTTTCCTGAGTGAAGAACCTTGCACTTATCTTGTTAAATTTCTTTCAGTTACTTTCAACCTATTTCTTCAACCTATCAATGTAATTTTGTTTTATTTATTTTTTTACTCCTGAGAATATCATGGTCAGCCAAGAAAACAAACCAGTGGCTCATTTACAAAGCAACCCAGAGTCCTCACTCGAGGCACCAATGACTAGGCTCAAATTATCCTACTTCAAACACATTATGCAAAGACTCAACTCTTTGGAGAAGGGTCTAAGGAAAGGGAAGAAGAGGATGACCAGCAGCAAAGTGGATGGACTGAGTTACAGCATAAAGAGTGCACCATTGGAAGATGTGAAAGAACAGGTCAGGGTCAAATTATCATGAGAAAGTCTGTGTGTTTGTAAGTGTTGACGCTGTCCTGTTGGCACATGGTCAATCTGTCTTCTAAGGAATGAGCTATTAATTTTTTTTTAAAAAAAGTTTTATTGATTTTTAAAAATTACAATTTTTAGTACCTAGTAAATAATGTGTTGTCTGGGTTCAAATGTTTAACATTAACTTCTTCAATATAAAACTGTTCAGTACTCCCTCCTTTCTTCCCCATATTTTTTCCATTTCCTCCTCATTACACAGTTACACTGTTTGATACTATCGGTGTATACAAAGTTAAACATAAACATGTTCACCATATTTTGCTAATGTCATACAAATAACAATAATATCGATTCATAAATCAACTTCCTATTTTACATACTCTTGTTAAGGTTTGATTTCCCATCAATATTTGAAATATCTTTGTCAGTTATGATTTTTTCAATATTAATTACATTTATATAGCTAAAAGTTTTATTCATACCAATCCTCTTATTTTCATATTTCCCATATCAAAAGAAAGAAAGAAAAAATACTATTTTAATTCTAAAACATATCTTTCATTATAAAAGTCTAATTGTAGCTAAGGGTCTTATTATACTTATGCAAACAAGTATATAAACATATAATGACCCCGCTAAAAAGTCAAATCTTCTGTTTTTTAAATCTAACTCTCACTTTCTTTCTTTGCCAAGTAACTTTCCATGCCAGGGCAATTAAATCACTCAGGAATTTTCTTTCTAGTTTTGTGAAATTTGCATGGCATGAGGAAGAGAATTTAGGTAGAGTATTTTTGAGGGAGTATTCTGCCCATTTATATTCCTTAATCAACTCCCAGTTTCCTTCTTCCTCAATTTCTCTTTTCATTCCTTGTCTCCCAAGTTGTGACATTTCCCCTAACAGCTCTATATTCTATACTTTTTTAAATCTTCTTCCTTGCCATCAGATGTATTTTGCAGACCTAAGGGGTAAAGGGTCTTTCGCATTTTTATTGCTATGGCTAAATCTTGCAGTATTTTGTTTGTATATGGTTGTTTATATTTCCCTTCCTTTATCTCTTCCATCTCTAAATCTGTTTCCTCTGCTTCGTCTTCTGATTTCTGGTTTGTTTGTTCATACTTTGTGGTTGTTGCCTGGGTGCTTTCTAGTTGTAGATTTAATTTGCAGATTTGCTAATTTATATTATCTAAATTGTTTTTATTTATTTATTTTAATTCCATTTATATCCCGCCCTTCTCCGAAGACTCAGGGCGGCTTACAAGCTTAGCAGTAGCCTTCATTCTATGTATATGCCTGCTTATTAGGGCTTTCATACACCCCCCAAGCGGCATTATTACAAAGTCAGCTTAATTGCCCCCAACAATCTGGGTCCTCATTTTACCTACCTCGGAAGGATGGAAGGCTGAGTCAACCTTGAGCCTGGTGGGACGCGAACCTGCACTAATTGCAGGCAGCTGGTGTTACTTAAGGAGGCATTAGCCCACCGCTCCACCAAGGCTCTTTTTTAGTCTCATTATGGTTTATTTTTATGTCCTCTTTATATGCAACAATTGGTGAATTATTTGTATATTTCCTTCTGAAAGGTGTTTGTTTTTTCTTGAGGCATCATTCCTGGAGATCCTCTAGTATCACCAGTCTCAATAAGAGTAAATCAGTTTCATCTAGTTTTCTGGTGTTTATGTGTAGCCTTTATAATCCAATAGGTTCCAGAGTGTAGTTCCAGTCCTGAAAGCAATATTTTATAGTGATCCTTTGTCTCAGGTATCAAAAAATTGTCAGTCAGGCAAGGTTGTAATCCACAACGTTGGTGTTCAAAATGTTCAACCTACCTGAAAACAGCTCAAAAGTCTCTCCCAGCCTGGCGTAGTCCAAAGTCAAATTTTCCTTCTCTCCCACTAGCTGTTGAGATTAAAAGTCCAAGCTCAATAGGTCTTTATAGTCCAAGAAGGTCAGGGTGATAAGTATGCCAAAATAGTTTCCTTTATTGCCAACTGTTCTCCCAAGCTAGGAGTCACCAAGCAGCCAGGAAGCAAGTTCTAGTGCTGTACACAAATCCACCACTAGATGTCACTCAAAGTTCATTTTCCACTCTTTAGACAAAGGATTGATTTTTTATATTTCACCTCAATGTTTTTTTCCCCAAAGAGAAAATCTTAACAATTACCTCAGTTCTCAAATTTATCAAAGCTGTACCTTTATGTTACTTCTACTTCAGTACTGTATATTTCTGTCCCCCATAAAATTAAAACCCTGCTTCCATTCACATTCAGAGGTTTTTAGCTTCCTTTCCCAGGAAATTCAGTTGTAAAATAGTAAAGAAAAGACCAATCTTCTCACCCAGTTCCAAACATTGTGTTAATTGGTGCTTTTCTTCTTCGGTTGTCAGCAGCTAATGGTGGGCCACAGAGAAATAGCCATTCTTTCCTCTGCCAATTTGGAGGGTTTTCCTCAGATTGAACCAAAAGACCGTCGTCTCTTCATTCCCCTCCTCTTCATTGCCTCTTTGGGGTGACTTTAGGCCCTTTTTAGGGGCCCCAGTTGGGCAAAATCGGGCACGGAGGGCAGACCTCTGCCTTCCTGCATCCATCTTGCCACAACACAAAACCCAGGAATGAGCTATTAATTTGATACGCATTTCCCCACTTCCTTATCTAAATAATTAATGGAAATAAATATCAAAAAAAAATGGAAATATTTTTATTTTGGTGGTATCATGCAGGAGAATTTACTGGAGAAAGCAATTATGTTGGGAAGAGTTAGCAGTAAAAGGAAACCAGACTGCCAAACAACACAATAGCTGGATACCATCAAAGAGCATAGAAAAACTCAAAGAAGTAGTGCAAGATCGGAAGATGTGGAGAGACCTGGCCCATAAATTCACCAGCTAACATCCAGCTGACATTTAACTAGCATACTATTCACCATCCCATAGGCTATTTTGTCCAATGTTTTGTTGAAGACAAGCTATTCCAAATCTACAACATTCCCATAATCTGTAAAAGCAGTTATCCAATTTAAAAAATCAGGGTTGTGAGAGCCTGTCACTATAGAATGCCTAGTTCTAGTCTTCCTGAGGAATTGGTTTCCTGATCTGTCTACCTCACAAGACTTGCAGGATTAGTCAAATCGTTATCTAGTTCCTTCTGTATCCTAACATAGGGTTTATCTGATACCTGGCACTTTTAATTCAAAGACAATTTCCCTGATGAGATTTCTGTTCTGGTTCTAAAAAAGGAGAAACTAGCAGAAAATCGCTGCCAGAAAGAGTTTTTCATCAATGGATTTTTGCTCTTGGTAAATTTTTATCACCTTTATGTTTTATGACTGCACTTGCAAGAGTTACCGGCAACTTTTGTGATACGTAAACACAAAAATCGCTCCCTGAAAGTTGAATTTATGCTTGTTGATTCTTTCTCCTGAAAACTCAGACCAGCATTCTTTTGCCCCGCATGGTGGCAATGTCCCTTTGATGGACCTTTAGTTTAGTTTAAGCAAGGAACAAAGATTCTGTCAAGAGTATCAGCAATTCCATTTAATTAAATGTCATGATATGTATACACTTGGAGTTATACACTTTGGGAGGGGAAAAAAAGACTGTCTTAATAGAAGAAAGTGACCAAATATAGCCACTGAATCAAAATGCACATTTTTAATTATTGCTACCTAACCATAAAATGCCGGGTATTTTAAACTTCAAAGAATGCTTGACTCATTTTTTTAACAGTGTAATTAAATGTTCTCCTGTTCATCAATGAATTCAATTCATGTGAAGGACATCAAAGCTTTATCAATCTTTGTCTCGTTTCCAATTAATTTAAGTCATTTTCCATTACAGTTTACAAGTTGCTGTTGGGTTCTTGCTTCTCCCTCATCACATGCAAAAAGTATAACCTTTTTCAGGAATGGATAATAATAGCATGTCAAAATGATTTTTCCCACCCTCTGGTCTCTTAGTGGTTACAGTGCTGGCCTAGAAACTAGGAGACGGTGAGTTCTAGTCCCATTTTAGACATGACAGCCAGTTGAGTGACTTTGGGCCAGTCACCCTCATAAGGTTGTTGTTGTGGAGAAAATAGGAGAGGAAGGAGTATTAGATATGTCTACTACCTTGGGATACAGTAATAAAGGCATGATAAAAAAAGTCTTAAAAAAATAAAGACTGTCCGTGCCACATAATCAGTCGAAATTTGACTGTTAAATTAAGTAATACACGGGATAATATTTCTAGATTGTTATTGATAAGCTAGCATACTTTTAGAAACTCTACAAAACTTTAGGGAGAAGAAAAAGAGGCAATTTAGAATATTACAACTTAAAAGTGTATTTTCCTATAAATGTGCAAATAATATTCAGCACCATCATGGTTATTATCACTGAAGTAAAGACATTGGGGAATTTAATATCAGGCATATTCACTTTTTTCCCCCAGTTAGGACAGTATTTCTCAATCTTGAGGACTTTAAACTGTGTGAACTTCAAGTCCCAGAATTCCCCTGCCAGCATGCTGGCTGGGAATTTCTGAGTGTTGAAGTTCATACAGTTTAAAGTTCTCAAGATTGAGAAACACTGATCTAAGGGTACCATATATGAACTGCAAAAATCTGGATAAGCATTAGATGGCAGAAAAGGTATATAGAATATTCTAGTTAATATGTGTGAAGGAAAGCAGGGATCTTTGCACAATATTTGACTCTGCGATTTTCAGAATACAGATTTAATTCTCCCTTTTTAAAAATTGTATATATTTTTCTCACTTTTGTGGAGCAGAATTATACTTGCAATGTAGCCACTTGTATGTATTCAGCTAGGATACAGTATGGCGTGCACATTTTTTCTTGCTCACTGTCTCTAATAAATATTGTAGCTAATGGCACTTTACTTTGTAATGTAGAATGTTATAGAAATTTCTTAAGTGCTTTTTTGCACTTTGCACTCCAAAAGATAAATATATTTTCATGGGAAATGCCAGTTTAATTCTAATCATATGAGATGTTGTAATTTTGATTATTAGATTTCCTCAGCTGACTACTGAAGAAATATTAAAAGACCACTTTTTAATACTTAATATTGGATGAATATCAACTCTCAGATATATATAACTCAGCTAAAGATTGTCCAAAACAAATGAATAATTGTTTTAAATATCTGTCAGTAAATCACATAATAGTTGGACACATTTTGAACCAAACTTTAGCTTTCTTTTCAGAACTTAGCACACAAAGTAGATTCTTGGATGTAGACTTCCAACATTACGTTGAATTTAATGGATATTACTGGATATTGCAGTTCTGAATGTAATGGACAAATGAGTCAGTTTGGCTTTGTGGTTAGGGGCCCAGGCTAGAAACCAGGAGACAATGAATTCTAGTCTCGCCCTAGCCATGAAAACCAGCTGGGTGACTTTGAGCCAGTCACTCTATCTCAGCCCAACTCACCTCACAAGGTTGTTGCTGTGGGTAAAATAGAAGGAAGGTTTGATGGGTATGTTATTGCCTTGAGTTATTTGTAAAAATAAATATAAATAAATAAATAAAAATATGGTATTCCATTACTCTTTCCCAACATCATTATGCTTCCTATGTTCTATAGATTGAAATTGTTTCCATCTAGATTAGGTCTTGATATCTCATTTTTTTGATTAAAGATTAAAGGTAGTTCAGTGACTTAATGACCCTGGAGATGGTCTGTGCTCCAGCAGTTCGACTCTTAATACTGCACAGCAGGGTGAGTTCCTGCCACTCGCCTCAGCTTCTACTCACCTAGCAGTTTGAAAGCATGTTACATGCAAGTAAAGAAATGGGTATCACTTCAGTGGGGAAACAAACCACTGCTTCATGTGGACAGTTAGAATCCTGCAGCGCTGAACCTTTCTCACATTGTGAGGTAGCTTTGATGGAGGGAGAGGGTCACCCATGACGCTGCAGAAACACTGCTTATCTTTCTTTCTGGTGTGGAGTTAGCTCGCCCTCCTGTGGGACACCTTGGGAAATGTGCAAGCATGAATCAAACAGGGCTGCCAGATAGGCAGCCAAACTACTACTATGCATTAGCATTGTAGTCTCCTGGCTAATGTACCATCACCATATGATAAATAAATAAATAAATAAATAAATAAATAAATAAATAAATAAATAATAAATAAATAAATAAATAAATAAATAAATAAATAAATAAATAAATAAATAAATAAATAATAAATAAATAAATAAATAAATAATAAATAAATAAAAAATAAATTTCTTGATTGCAAATTAGACCTGTGACATAGATGCTATTACAATTTCAGATTCATGCTTTGGTGAACTTTTTAATCTCATTTCGCAAACTGTTTAAGTAGACTTTGAATGTATCTTTCCTGAAAAATAAATATTTTATTAACCAGATGGGTAATAGAAGAGAAGAGAATAGTTTTTTCCATACTAAGAGAGACTCAGTGGCAACATTCTCCTTAGTATGAAACACCACCAATACATTTATTCAAGGTCAAATTATAGCTTATGCATCTGATGAAAAGAAAAAGCAATTAGTTAAATCTCTAAAGGATACATTCAATTTTGTAAACTCTTTATGCATCCCATCCATTTCCTAATCAATAGAGATCCTGTTTCTTTTAATTATGAAGTAAACAAGCTTCATGTCTCTAAAACCATTTTTTTATTACAACCCACAAGGAAAGAAAACTGGAAATGGAGAGAAATATCTACTGAATTAAACTGTTCTCTTTCATACATAACAAACTAAGCAGCATAGTATTGTAGTATCAATTGTGTTGGATACATCATCCCCATCCACAAAATTATTTCCTTTATGATGCAGAATAGAGGAGGGATCACCAGTGTTCTACTTTCCATCACCATTCTGCTACTGTTAAAAAGGTAAAGGTTCCCCTGCACATGTGTGCTAGTCGTTTCCAACTCTAGGGGCCGGTGCTCATCTCCGTTTCAAAGCTGAAGAGCCAGCGTTTGTCCAAGGACATCTCCATGGTCATGTGGCCAGCATGACTAGACACCAAAGGCACATGGAACGCTGTTACCTTCCCATCGTAGTGGTTCCTATTTTTCTACTTACATTTTTACGTGCTTTTGAACTGCTAGGTTGGCAGAAGCTGGGATGAGTAACAGGCGCTCACTCTGTTATGCGGCACTCAGGATTCGACCCGCCAAACTGCCGACCTTCTGATTGACAAGCTCAACGTCCTAACCCACTGAGCCACCGCGTCCCTATCTGCTACTGTTAGGTACATTAAAAAGGTTAAAGTTGGAATAACCAAAGCCCACTTCGAGATTGTCCATGTTAATCCACAGTATTGTTTCCAGTGGTTCTATGTTTTTTAATGAAGGTAGACATAGCAATACAGATAATGTATTATAATGTATTATAATAATGTATTATAATGTATTATAATACATTATAATGTATTATAATGTAAATTATTAAGTCTTCTGTCTTTTTTATCTTTGTCTCTTTCCCTGCTATTCCTTGCTTTTTTTTAATTTTTGCAGTGAACTGTTCCCTTTCTGCAGTTAATGTACTGTATTTTGAAGTTTTTTGACATTTGATAAACAGCAAGCTATATTCATAGAAACTAAATTGAGTGGTTTGTATGTGTATGCTTTCTATGTATGTTTGTATATGTATGTGTGTGTGTGTGTGTGTACTTGCTCTGACCTGGATATATGGATTGAATGGGAATGTGCTAGGTACCAACTACACTGGAAGATACCCACAGTACTTATCCAATAAATTCAAGATAAAGCAAGAAATACATACATAACATAACTTTGTCACCCTTTTTAATTTCTTTTCTAAACTGTATACTGTCGTTCCAATTCTTTATCAATGTATCATGGGATAGGTTCTTGTTTACATAATGTAAGATTACCACATTTATTACAGGGCCAGGCAACTAATCCAGTTTTACTTGTTTCATTTTAAGAAATGGCCACCACATTGCAATCTATGAAACTAGGGAAATAGTCTGGTCCTGATAGAGTTTCAATTAATTTATGCAAAATCATAGTGGAATGTCATCTTCTATTTTGATGGAAGTACATGGTGAAACTTTTTCACCTAAATTCCTACCATGCAAATTTTACAAATATTACAGTTATTACCAAACCAGACAAGGAACTTCTTCTTGATTTCTAGTTATAGGCCTATTGTTGGGATAAATATGGATGCTTTGATTTAGCAGCAACTCTGCCTCATATAATACAATTTGTTCTGATAATAATTTGGCACACAACTCAAGGTAGTTTTAAATGGGACCATAATGTCCAACAACCTTAGATTGTTAATTAATGTGTTTCTCCTAACTCAGATGTCCTGATGGCTAACAGCTTGGCTGGCTTCAAAAAAAAGACTGGACCAATTCATAGAAGTTATGGGAAATAGTTAGCCTTGATGGTGGTATGACTGTCTTTGAAGACCATCTGCTGGATGACAAGTGGACTTCCTTGGGCAATTGGTTGGCCACTGTGAGAACAACCTGCTAGGTTAGATGCATCAAAGGTCTGATTCAGCAGGCCACTGCTTATGTTGCTTTGTTTCTATGATAGACAATCCAACAGTTATAATGCCTTTGGACTGCAAAAAAACCACAAACTTTTAATATAGTTTCTTGGAGGTTTTTGAGATAGGCTTTGATGTATTTCAGATTTCCAGAGGAAATATATACTTGGATTGATATCATGCCCTTTTCCCTTTTGTTTTCAAGTCAGCTAAGTGCCTTTCTAATGCTTCTGGCTTGCCTTATTCTGCTGAAAATGTTAGATTGTAAAATGAATCTTCTATGTTCTATTTTATTGATAAAGTAAACCTCTCCATGCCAAACATTTTGGTAATGCATAAATTTGGCACACTGCCTGCCTGCCTGCTTCATCTATTAGATCAATTAATTAGAGTAAATGAGACCGGATGATACACGGTCATAGCAGCAGTGTCAGCAAACAGAAAGGTTAGGTGTAGGGCCCAGGCTGGCTCAAGAATTCTGGGAGTTGAAGTCCACAACTTCGTAAAGGGGCCATAGTTGTCCATTTCTGGGCTTGACCTTCCCTACTGCATGATTCCTCAAAGGTTATTTTAGTGGCTTGGTAAATAAAGGGACAGATTTCATTCCACCCTTTGTTACCAGAGCTTCAAGGTGCTCACAGTGATACTGAGCACAGGATTCAAGCAAGCCTCTTCTAAGGCTCACCCTTGCAAGACAAGGCCTCTCCATCCTTTCAGGTTTGTCAACATTCTCCTCCCTTGATGCGTTATGTGAACCCTCAGGGTCTTTTCTTTAGAAACTGTTCAATGCTTTCACAAAGTTATCAGCCAAAGATGCTCTGCACCAGGATTTACTTTGATCTGTGTTGTTGTTGTTCACATTCTCCTTTATGACCTTTGTGGTAAAAGGCTATGCTTTATTACAAAGGTTTAGGTTCCAACACACTTAATGAGGCAAAAAAGAAAAAATTAAAAAGTAATAGGAACAGAACTTCCCTCTTATAAGCAGCAAGTGGTAGCAATGCCATTCTTCTCCAGGCATGATTCACAATCATACATAAAAGAAGAAATGATTAAATCCACACATTATAATTTAAGCACTGCATGACTATTTGGGCAGTGAAATGTTTCATTCGAGGCAGGCTGATGATAAAGCTGTTGCCTCTGGCGATTGTTTTCTAATGGATGCTATTTCTCAATATCCTGTTCCCTTCTATTTAGTATATATTCTGGAGTCGCTTTGTGTGCTAGATCTCAAGCACCATGTTGAAAAACTGACTTTCTTCCAAAATTCTTGATAATGTGAAATGTCTAGAGACTGTAGTATTAAATACTATTTAATATTTTAAATAGTATTCCTATTGACTCTGTCAGATGTGATCTTGACCTAAAGCCTAGTTTAGGAAACAGAACCAATGCTGATATTCTTACAAAATATACATAAGCAGAAATGAAAAATCTTTTCCTTCCTTCTTTCTTTCCTTCCTTCCTTCCTACCTTCCTTCCCTCCCTCCCTCCCTCCCTCCCTCCCTCCCTTCCTTCCTTCCTTCCTTCCTTCCTGATTTTTAGTTAACTCAAGGAAGTACACATCCCTAATACTTCCAAATCCTATCATGGTTTGAGCAGACATAGAGTGATTGGCCCAAAGTCATCCAATCAGCTTTCTAAGAGAGGACATGTAACTTATGATGTGGTTTCTAACCCATCTATTTAGCTATTAAACCTAACTGTCTCTCATATATGAAAACATATTCTTTTTTATTAAATCTATACTAGTTATTAATATTGAAAAATTGATTCCTAGATCAAATGATTCCCTTCTTCTGTTGTTACACTTACATAGAAAAGACATGTAGACAATATACATTACTGTATGACAATTCTTTAAGACACAACCAGGGAAGATATTACAATCTGAGTCTCAAGGGAGTACTTATATACTTACAATGACCTACAACCACACTGAAATATATCCTTCCAACAGCATATGTCAGGGCATATCTGAATTAAAGCTTCCCATTACTCTGTTACCCATGATTAGGGTGTGGTGATGTTCTCAAATGTTTAAACACAATTTAAAAGTAGTAATGGATATGATTAGCCTTGAACAAACCCAGAAGAAATTATTGCTATTTTGGACAAACCAAATGTGTTGATCTCAAGAAGACCCTGGAGGGTTTCACTTCCCACTTGGATAAGTGCCAGAAAGTTACAGGAAAAAAGAAGCACAGAAGCATGTTCTAAAGGTGAAGCATGTTCTAAAGGTGAAAGTCAGTAGAAAGGTTTAGTAAAAAAAAAGTGGGGGGAATATATACAGAATAATTCCTTTTAGTTAGACAGAATGCAGAATAATCCAAACAAAGCTAGAAGCCCACATTTAGCATGAGACTATTGGCAGGAACAAGACTGGAATGAATAACATGCCTTCCAAGCATAACCACATGAAGCTCAGCACAACTGTCACAAGAATAGAATAGAATAGAATAGAATAGAATAGAATAGAATAGAATAGAATAGAATAGAATAGAATAGAATAGAATAGAATAGAATAGAATAGAATAGAATAGAATAGAATAGAAGCAGAGCTGGAAGGGACCTTGGAGGTCTTCTAGTCCAACCCCCTGCTCAAGCAGGAGAACCTATGCCATCTCAGACCAGTGACTGTCTAGCCTCTTAAAAACCTCCAGTGATGGAGCACCCACGATTTCTGAAGGCAAGCTGTTCCACTGGTTAATTGTCCTCACTGTCAGAAAGTTTCTCCTTAATTCTAGGTTGCTTCTCTCTTTGTTCACTTTCTAAACATTATTTCTTGTCTTGCCTTCTGGTGCTTTGGAGAACAACGTGACCCCCTCTGCCTTGTGGCAGCCCCTCAGATACTGGAATACTGCTATCATGTCTCCCCTATTTCTTCTTTTCTTTAGACTAGCCAAAGCCAAGTCCTGCAGCCTTTCTTCATATGTTTTAGTCTCCAGGCCTTCGATCATCTTAGTTGCTGTTCTCTGAATTTTGAATTTATGAAGTTATGAAGAAGTTATGGACAGTGTCAACCAAGCCTGTGTCCTGCATTTGACTTTAGTCAATGGGCTGCCAACCAGCATCAGTGAAGCGAAACAAAATTGCACTGATTCCTCATTCAGAAGCAAAATAGCTCAAGAAGAGTCAGAAAAAGTGGGGCAAAACGAAACCCCAAAGTCTAAAATTTGTGGTATTTTATAAGGGCAAACTTATAGCAATGAATGAAGGTGGATCTAATGCCCTTTATAAAGATGGAAAGCTTTAAGCTAAGCTAGGGAATAAAAGACAGTGCAAGATATCAAACTGACTAGCAACATTGCGAGATTAAGTATTGTATTATAAGGAGAGACCAAGATTAAAGCACAGAACAAAGAAAATTGTATTTATCAAAACAAAAAACAAAAAAAACAAACCCAGTGGATGAAACTAAGGCCAGGAGTTTCCAAGAAGAGGAAGGTCTGCCCTGTGCTGTAAGTGCTTTCTCTCTTTCTCTGCTCTCCTCATCTTGCCTCAATCTGAAAGCTTAATAGATGTTCATTCCTGAAATTTCAGGGCAAGAGAAGTCAGGAGGGCCAGAAAAAGAAAGACGATCATTTCCCGAAAATGTTTTTTGTCTGCTCCACTGAAGTCATGGGAAAATAAAAGGCAGTATATCTCCTCCAATTAAGTCAGACCTGAGGACATGGACAAGCTTACAAGAAAAAGAAGAGTAGGAAAACAGTTGTGCATGCATACACATGCACACCAAAACTCAGAAGGATAACAAGAGAATCGTGAAAGGAATTCTGTGTTTTGTATTTGCACTGGATGGCGAGCCAGAGTCATCATTTACAGAGGCACAACCGCTAATGAAAGGTGCTGATAAAGCTGGTGGAAAGAAAAATTTGTGCCAGGACAGTGACAAGAAGCTGTTAATGAAGAGAATAAAAATATTCCACGGAATCACTTTGGGATTGATCTCGTTACTATGTGTGCTTTGTGGAGCTGCATTAATTTATTTGAGGCATGTGGCTATCTGAAACCACAGCAAAGCTGATGTTTTCATTTGAACAGCTGTGGCTCTAGAGATCTTGTGTGAATCCATTTTCCTGTAAATAGGAAGTCTTGCCTTATTGCGGTTTTGTTCCTGGAGATTGTTTGATTCTCTATCTGCCGGCTGGAACTTATCTTCCATCTTACAATCAACCTGCCATAGGAGGAGACGGTCACCATGGCTGTAGCTATTAGAAAAAGTTACTCAGAATGATTACTATTATATCATTTCATCTTCACAGTTCACAGGGGATTTTGAAAGTAAGAAAGAAATGACGGGATATTTAGGAGGGAGGGAGGGAGAAAAAGAGAGATGATAAATAGGTGATAGATAGATAGATAGATAGATAGATAGATAGATAGATAGATAGATAGATGATAGATAGATAGATAGATAGATAGATAGTTGTTTTCTGAGGTTTTCGCGGGTGTTTGTATGTGGATCTTTGTTCATTCGGGTTTTTTCCCGCGTAGAATTAAAGGTGTAGGAGCAACGTTTCGACGGAATCCCATCCGTCATCATCAGGCCGGTGGCGATAGATAGATAGATAGATAGATAGATAGATAGATAGATAGATAGATAGATAGACAGACAGACAGACTGACAGACAGACAGACGGGTGAATAGGTAGGTAGGTAGGTAGGTAGGTAGGTAGGTAGACAGACGGATGGATGGATGGGTGGATAGGTGGGTAGGTAGGTGGATGGATGGGTGGATAGATAGATAGATAGATAGAGAGAGAGAGAGAGAGAGAGAGAGAGAGAGAGAGAGAGAGAGAGACAGACAGACAGACAGACAGACAGACAGACAGACAGACGGGTGAGTAGGTAGGTAGGTAGGTAGGTAGGTAGGTAGGTAGGTAGGTAGGTAGGTAGATGGACAGACAGACGGACGGACGGATGGATGGATGGGTGGGTAGGTAGGTAAGTGGACGGATGGTTGGGTAGATAGATAGATAGATAGATAGATAGATAGATAGATAGATAGATAGATAGATAGATAGATAGATAGATAGATAGACAGACAGACAGACAGACAGACAGACAGACAGATAGATTACAATAAACTTTTCCTCTTATCCCTTCACAGATTTTTTCCCATCAGACCTTTTTTTTTCAGACCACCAACCCAAGGCAAATAGATACAGTATTTATCCACTTTGGGGTGTGGCTTGAATGAAACACTGCAAGTCTGTTGGATTTCAATAAGTGGGAGCAGGACTCTGTGACTTGTGGCTTATCGTGGAATGATGCACTGATTAGATGATGTATATGTATAAAGCCAACACAGTGCTAGGCTGCATTAACAGAGGGATAGAATCAAGATCACGTGAAGTACTAATACCACTTTACAATGCCTTGGTAAGGCCACACCTGGAATACTGCATCCAGTTTTGGTCACCACAATGTAAAAAAGATGTCGAGACTCTAGAAAAAGTACAGAGAAGAGCAACAAAGATGATTGGGGGACTGGAGGCTAAAACATATAGGGAACGGTTGCTGGAATTGGGTATGTGTAGTTTAATGAAGAGAAGGGTGAGGGGTGACATGATAGCAGTGTTCCAATATCTCAGGGGCTGCCACAAAGAAGAGGGAGTCAAGCTATTCTCCAAAGCACCTGAAAGCAGGACAAGAAGCAACGGATGGAAACTAGTCAAGGAGAGAAGCAACCTAGAACTAAGGAGAAACTTCCTGACAGTTAGAACAACTAACCAGTGGAACAACCTGCCTCCAGAAGTGGTGAATGCTCCAACACTGGAAGTTTTTAAGAAGAGACTGGACAGCCATTTGTCTGAAATGGTATAGGGTTTCCTGCCTTAGCAGGGGGTTGGACTAGATGACCTCCAAGATCCCTTCCAACTTCTTCTTCTTCTTCTTCTTATTATTATTATTATTATTATTATTATTATTATTATTATTATTATTATTATTATTATTATTATTATTATTATTATTATTATTATTATTATATTGGACTCTCCTATCAATCACTTGAAAGAAGGGAGATGAACACATTGTCCTGGTGTTTTCTGTGTTTGAAGTTGGCCACTGTAAAGACGCTTTCTGGCAGCTTTGCTTTTGTGAGGAATTGGGAGATGGAAATGTTGATTGTGTGGAAATACCCCCAAATGCCCTTTCATTTTCAGCCTACATTAGGGTTTGTTTGTTTGTGGGGTTTTTTGGGGGGGTTGCATTGGATTGATCCAATCTTGTCTATTTTCTGCTTAAGAAATAAGCTCTATGTCTTTCACCAGGTAATCACAGCAAGTAAATGTTGTAGAAGAAGGATGATATACTGGATTAACCAGGCAGAGGTTTCCCATTCTAAACCTACGATATATTTAATTTTTATTTGCACAAATTTAGTTCATGAAGGGGGTGGTAGGAGGTTTGTGGACAATAGTGGTGGGCAGAAAAATGTCCTTCTTGCTCTAATCGAGCATGATGGAGGGGAGGGAGGAAAGTGCCCTAACTGGATTTGGAATCCTGCCCTTGAGAAATTGCTGGTGAAATTGTCCATATGATTTTTCTGCCAAAGAAATGTCATTTTTGCGTCCTTGTAGAAGAAAATCTTTTCTCCTTGGACACAAATGGCCTTTTGATTCTATTCCACTATCCACTCTCCCAGCATCCTTTCATTCAGTGCTCAGCAGAAAGTCTTATGAACATACAGCTGTTCATTGTCTTTGGAAATTCTGATTGATCTGGTTCATCTGTAGTTAACCATCTGCGGGAAGAGTCTGTTATTAACTTAAAAGGAAAGTTTCCTTCAAGTCTGGTCCTCCGTGTGATTTCATGAACACGGCCGTGTAGCTTTGTTCTATTCAAAAGTAGCTTGCCATAATAGCTAGAAGTATATTGCCGGGGTTTGATTGGTTAGATGAACAATTATTTTAGGGGATTTAAATAGTTTCTGATGTGGCTATGCTCTTCTTCTAGTAGAAAGGCACCAAAAAACTGGCCGAATTATATAAAATCTCAGGCTATATGTGAGAATATGTGTCTCATTTGAGAGTGTTCCCATCATTGCTACCCAAGCATGTGTGTAAGGTATCATAACTTCCACCCCACTGAGAACTTATGCAGGAATGTATTTCAGCTTGGACTCAGCCAAGTTGAATATTACAAATGAATTCTTGATTTCAGGATTTCTCCTGATCTGAATGAAATAGGAGATAATGATACAAGAGATCTGAATGCACAAAAGTAGTTAATTCTTATGGCATGCAGTATTAAATGAAACAGAAATGGAATGACAGCAGAGATACAAGAAGGTGAAATAGTCAGCCTGGATGTATAGTAGCCACAAAAAATAAAGGGAAAAAAAGATAAAAGGCAATTTTCCCCATTTATTTTGAGGAATGGCATTACATATTTTAATGTCGGTATGTCCCCCCCCCAAAGATGTGCATATATTGGTCACATAGTTATCCAACTGAAAGAAAACTCAGTGTGCTTATTCTTAAGTGACGAGAAGCACCAACTGCAAAATTTTGTAAAGATTTTAGTCTTGTCCCTAAATATTTAACATGAATTGATTGGTACACAAGCCAACAAGAAATCAGAAATCAGAACTAGTCATACACTGCTAATCTTATTCCTTATCTCTTGGGAATAATACTTTTTTAAAAGTAAAATTAATATTTCCCAGCCTCTTGTCTTGAGCAATTTTTGAGCAGTACCCATTAGATGACTTAAAGTAATAACATCTGCTTTCTTTAATCAACAAGATTTCAAAGTTATGCCTTCAGAGCAAGCGCTAAAGTGATACAGTGCTGCTTCGGTACTTGACTGCTTCAAAACTTGTCGAATTTGGTTCTTGATGCATTTTGACGTGAAAATGCTGTCCTGGTATTCAGCCTTTGTTTAGTACTTGACATGCTGCTATAGGAAGAGGGGGACACCTGTGAGCAATGGGCGGGAAGTCAGCCATGTTGGGAAGGTCACTATAAAAGGAAGGGGTGGCCACAGTGGGTGGACAGGAAGCCTGCCATGCTGGAAAGGTCACTGACATAGGAAAAGAGACAGGCAGAAAGTTGCAACTTCGAACGGTTGCTAAGTGAACTCTCGTAACTCGAGGATTACTTTTATTTTAGTATCCATCACACTGCCCAGAACGAATTAATGCTGAATATAGAAATACCACTGCACATCATAGAATGAAAAGTATCTGTCTTTTTCTCTTAGTCCAAGAAATTGAGGTTGCAGTGACCAATGGTGAACTTAAGGTGGTATCTGCATAAGGCTCATGGGGCTTTGAAGACAAAGCTGTAATCACTGAATGCAAGATTCTCCATTAAATTCTCCATTAAAATGTTATTTTAATTGAGCAATAAAAAGGTTATCGTTTGATAAATGTTCAGTGGAACAGATATCAGATGCAACAAACAAAATTCTCATTTATTTTTAAATAGTACAATTTGTACCATTTACCCAATAACATCACTATGGATGACATACTCTCTGATTTAATGGACTCTAGATAACTGGTCCATTAAATCAAAGCAAAACTGCAGGGACCAGGTCTCATAAAAGCTCAGAGCTGGAAGACAGACAGCAGGTTTAAATCCATTTGCTCTGTCTTAGGTAAATGAACATCTTTTCTAAATTACCACATCCCATCTCAGAATGCATGCCTTCATTGATATAACTAGCTCCCATGTAGTTATCTGGCAAAAACCTTGCAGGAATTTTTTGTCTTAGGACACAGAAAGAAGAATACTGCGGCTATATTACATTTAAAGAAATATGACACAAATAAGTCATTGTTAAATCAATATTTTTTTATCATAGCACCCTGCTATATACAGTAGCTACTCTTTACCCAGGATAAAGATAGTGCAATGATTCACATCCATACATGAAATGAAAAACATTGTCCTCAAGAAATTTAACAATATCAAGGATGGAATTCACAGAAAACTTTAACAGATTGCCCATCGTATTTTAGGATGCTGTTGCTGTTCCAATTCCAGTCATCTGAGCCTATCTATCCCAAAAGTCATAATTACTGTAAGAATAAAAAGGTCATAGTGCTGGGCCACAGTGCCCAATCTCACAATACCTCAAGAAATATATGTTCCAGTGATGTGTAATTAGAAGGCAAAACAATATGAATTATTAAAACTATATTTTTAAACTTAAAAGTTAGCAGGCAAGTATTTACCGTATTATAGTGGCCTTCTTCAGACTTATCAGTACAGACTAAAAGTTCACATTGATTCATTGTGGGAAATAGTCAGGTTGGATTCTACCTAATAAAGCCCTCCAAATATTCAGATTATTAGAGATGACATTGCTGAACGTTTGCACCATGTTTTGTGTCTCACTGAAGGGACTAGCATGAAAGGCATCAGCTTGAGCTCCTTGAGTAACCTTAGGAAAGTCACAATATTTTTTTTTCATTCTTTTAAAGTTGCAGAAAAAGTTGGATATTTCTTCAAAGCCTATGAACCCCCAGAGTTTCTCCAGTTCAAATTGACAAGATTGCAGTGTTTTCTGCCGATATGGAAGAGGTGATAGGGGTGTTCCAGTCATGGGATTCAGCCAGTTTGCATCACTTGGGCAGAGCCCAGTAGCTATTTTTTTGTTGCCCAGGCCCACACAGAGAACCAGTTATTCACATATTTGAATCCCACCACTGGGGTGTTCCCACACCTATTAGGATGACATTACAAGTGGCTTTTGGATTGCCTTTAGTTGGAAAATGGCAATATTACTTATTTAAAATATTTCTTGATTTCAACATTCAGACAAAATTCTTTAGCAATATCTAAAATCCCATAATTACAAATGCTAATCTAGTTTGTTATTGTTTGGCTTCTTTTGTGCAGATTTTATCTCATTTGTTACAACCAGTGGTCAAAACAATAAGTAAATTGATTGATTACTATCAGTATTGGAACAGGTTGTGGATGATGTCTATGTTTCTTTTGTGTGTTAAATAAGTGATGTATAATGCTAATGTGAATATTAAGGTAAAGGTTCCCCTGCACGTGCGTGCTAGTTGTTTCCGACTCTAGGGGCCGGTGCTCATCTCCGTTTCAAAGCCGAAGAGCCAGCGCTTGTCCGAGGCCGTCTCCGTGGTCATGTGGCCGGCATGACTAAACGCCAAAGGCGCACGGAACGCTGTTACCTTCCCACCGTAGTGGTCCCTATTTTTCTACTTGCATTTTTACGTGCTTTCGAACTGCAAGGTTGGCAGAAGCTGGGACGAGTAACAGGCGCTCATTCTGTTATGCGGCACTCGGGATTCGACCCGCCAAACTGCCGATCTTCCGATCAACAAGCTTAGCGTCCTAACCCACTGAGCCACCGCGTCCCGGTGAATATTACTTATCTTCAAAAACTCTGGAATAAAAGGATATATTCCATATTAACAAATCAATCGCTAGAGTCTCAAATAATATTAAGGGTATTAAGTAAGGTTCTTACAATCTTAAAATGAAATTAATTAGCTTTAACATTAATAAACTTATTAGTATTATATTATGAAGATATGTACAGTTTTGAAATCAATGTATTTTGGAGTTATAATAAAAACAAATTGGAGTTTTATCATTGTGATTCCTTCAGCCTGCCGCCTATCGGCAGCAAGGTGTAAGCAGCAGCTTTACGCTCACGCAATATCATGCCACATTGAACAACCACATTCCTGTCTCTGATGATTCTTCATTTGTATGTAACAAGATTTGTCCTTGCTTCAAGATAAGCCTCTGCCTTTATGAAGTCTGCATTTGCCCCCTGCTTCATTTATAACAAGATTTGTCTTTTATAATTGTCTTTGTTTCAAGTTATCTTTCTAGTTATGTTTCAAGTTATGTTTCAAGTCAGTCACGTAAGCCTGAGTAAGCAGGAATGTTCAGCCCTAGGCACATGCGCAAGATGGCACTAAGGAGAAAAAAAGCTTACTTCCTGCCATGCTGTTTTGTATCTTTTTGTTCCTGTTAGAAAACTCAATAAAAGGCGTCCGCGGGGACAGTCCGGGGTCGGAAGCTAGAGGTTGCGGAATGCTGCCCCTCTAGACCACCCGTGCAGTCCACGATACGCCAACTAAAACTGACTGCATGTGTCTGTGTGTTATTTTGGGGGATAGATAGAGAAATAGCATTAGCCTAGCCGATCCACATCCTAGACAACGGCAGCCCGGGAGAAGCGATTCGTTCCCATCCAGTCAGGACCTCACGGATCGCGACAACTGGGGGCTCGTCCGGGATCCCTCGCAGTAGTCATCGGTAAGTAGAATTTCCCCTTGGCGCAGTTCTCACAGGTGACCGTAGGAACGTCCGGCACCTTGAGTCGCTGAGATCAGGAAATTTTTCAACGACTACTCGCGCACGGCACGCAAGGAATGCCTCTTGTCTAGGAGGGTTCCTTCTCACTCTCATTCTTACGCACCTGGTACAGGCTTTCGAATCGTAAGTATGGGCTCCTCAAACTCAAAGACTACGTCAGGACATAGGGACGAGCTTTTTAATATAGTGAAGAGGGCAAATGTTATTTACAAAAGTCAAGGAAGGAAAATAACACATCCGGTTTCAAAAAAACAAATTGGAGACTTTTTAACCTATTTAAATTTATATTGTCTAAATTATCCTCAAAATGGCTCATTAAAGTTATTATTATGGAATAAATTAGGATCCTTTTTGCACAAAGAACCTAGAGCTCCTTTACACATTTTGACCACGTGGCAAGGACTCGTTGAAGCAATTAAAACTGTTTTTCCCAATGAGACATTGATGACAAATGAGCAGAAATTACAAGAAGGGAAAACCGATTTGAACACAGACAAAGACTCTCTAGTATATATTAACAAAAATTGTCTGGCTTATCCAGAATCAGGCACTTTGTCTGTTACAACCTGGGAAAAGCTACGTAAATATTTTCACAATCATCCCAGGGCGCCTGCTGATATTTTGTCTGCATGGCAAGCAGTGATGGCAGCATTAAAATTCTTGCCATCTCCTTTAGATCTAACATCTTCTATCTCTAAACCTCTTGATCACTCTTCTGATCTTCTGCCTTCATCCGTGCCACCCCCACCCTATGAAAAATCAGAGAAACTTCTTCCTATTGCTGTGCATGTCCCCCCCTCTGCTCTGCCTCCGGAGAATCTTCCTTCTGCCTTTTATTTTTGCCCTGCTGTGCCTGTCTCTCTTTCTGCTCTCGGCAAAGAGGAAAAAGCCTCTGAGCTTGTTGCTATTTCTAAACCCCCCCCTCCCCCCTTCCCTCCTCCTCCTTCTCCAAATCTCTCTCCTCACTCAAGAGGCACCTTTTGTTCACTTTATGCTTACAGATCATGCCTTGGACATTTCTTTTCTTCTTAATGATTCTCTTTTTCATTAAGCCTTTTCAGTTTCTCCGCCTCCCCCTCCTTATGAGGAAGATTTGTCATCTTGTTATCTTGTTAATTTTTTGCCGCCACCAGCAGCCGAAGGTTAACCAATCCACCCTTGCATCATGACTTCATCAACTATGTGTAAGGATTTTTAATAAGTATAGGTAAGCTAACATGATTTTGACTCTATCACAATATCTTGTCTGAATATAAATAAAAAAGAAATAGAGAAAAATTTCTGCTGTATTACCTCAAGGAGTAAATAGGGATCAATTATTTGGCACGGGACAATTCATTACTAATGACCAACAGGCTCAAAGCCCAAGGGAGGCTTTTAATTTGATACAGGAAGGTTTTGCAAAGGTTTATCAAGGTCCCAATCAGGCTTATTCAGACTTTGTGGATAGACTGCAGGAAGAAATAACAAGGCAAATAGACAATGAATATGCCCGAAATGAACTCCTGTTAAAATTGGCTTATGTGGGGCTTGAAAGAGCCTCTTGGGGCGAGCTGTTCTCAGTAAAATCCAGGGGCATGCCTGTTGAATTCAACTGCCTGGACCTGCCTGAGATCTAGCTAGCTCTTTGGATTATTGTTTTGGCCTAAAACCCCAAATTGATATGTGTGTTTCGTTTTGTTTTATGTGTATGTATATATATATATGTATATATATGGACATTTGGAACATTAAGCTTGGACTTGGAATGGTGAGAAAAATGGGAGATGGTTAAAGGGCCCTATAGAAACCATGTTCGGTTGGAATCAACTCATGATTTTTCTCACCTCTCGTAGGACAAGCCATATGTCTAAATAAATGTTGTTTTAATAATATGTGTGTATATATGTCTGTCTGTGTTGTTCTGTGTTATTTCCAAGACTTGGAAGAGGGTCAAAATCCTCTCTGATAATACCAAACAAAAAGGCCTTATTTAATAATGTATGGTTTGTCTAGAGAAAATATGAAATGGAATTTTTGTAATGTATGGTTTGTCTGGAGAAAGTATGAAATGAAAATTTTTGTATGTGAAATTGTTTATGCAAGCAGTCAGAATGGAAGTGAATGAGTTAATTTGCTGATATGTACATGTGAGTGTGTTAGCCCTCAAAACTGCAGATTTTACTGTAGCAAAAGCCATGGATGATGTGTGAGAGTAAATGCATGTAAAGGAGAGCAAACTATTTTTATTTTTTTGGTGGTGAGATTTTTGTAAAGTTTCTTTCACCCCCCCCCAACCCTGCTGTGTTACTTTAAGAGTGAGAAAGGGAAAGACAGCCAGAAGGAGGGGGGGTGGCTGGTCCTTTTAACCATTTTTTTTTTCTCTGCTTGGAATTCTAGTCTGAGAAAGGGGGGGTGGATGTGAAGCTTGATGCCCACTCTTGCAGTTTCAGCTTGCAATTAGAGAAACAGTTGGCTCATGCAAAAGTTGATAGAAGGTGGAAGCAAAAAAGACAGAAGTTAGGCCAGAATGGCAGAAGGGCAGTGAATGAATGGATATAAAAGGGAGAAACAGAACAAGAATGTACTATGGAAAGGGAGAAACATGGGAAGTAGAAGAAAGTGAGAGGTGGATGTTGCATGATGGGAGTCGGATGTTCCTTTTGCTGCTATTACTATTTACTGCTGCTCTTGTTCCATGTGAAAATTTTGGAGTGAATTCATTCATCCCATACGCCCAAAGTTTCTGTTTTAACCAGAGAAGCACAATTGGCTCAATTGATTTTTAATTCACTGAACGACAGCCTTGATTGGGCTGGAGATAAACACTCTTTTTGTGCCTATGTCTTTGCAAATTTGAGAATCATTTTTTCAAACCTCGAGTGAATTGCAATTTTCCTTAGCTGATTGGCATGGCAAGGTTTCTTGCCACCCACCACCCGATTATCGTTTGCAAATTGTTCGCACTGTACCCATTGACTGGTTGTCACCCTTGTCTCCTCACCCTTTACATTCGGCTGTTACAGTTTTTGCAGATGGGAGCAAGGAGTGTGGCGCCTGTGCCTGGTTGGAAAATGGTCAATGGAGAAGCAAGCAAACAACACCCCAGCGGTCAGCTCAAAAAGCTGAATTGGCTGCTTCAATTTTGGCCTGTCAAATTTTTTCATTTCAACTTTTGAATCTTATTGTGGATAGCTTTTATGTTTATCACACAATTCAAGTGATTTATGGATCTTATTTATCCCCCTCCATTCAACCAGATTTGTTACAACTTTTTTTTAACCTTGCAAAACTTGCTTTTTGAATGCCAACATCCTGTTTTTGTTGCTCACATTCGTAGTTATCAGCCTTTTCCAGGTTTTTTGCAAGAGGGAAACAATGTTGCAGATCAGGCTGCCTCCGGACCTTCAGCCTGTTCCTTGCAACCCCTCACCCCCTGGGAAAGTCATTCCTATGTTTCAATTGACACCTTCTCAGGATTTATCATGGCCACCCCCCAAAGGGGAGAAGCCACTAAAAATGTAATTAATCATTGTATTCGGACCTTTGCAGTGCTGGGATGTCCAAACGAACTCAAATAGATAATGGTCCTGCTTATAGCAGTCAAGCCATGGCAGAATTTTGTCATCATTGGCAAATCACACACACATTTGGAATTCCATATAATAGCCAAGGCCAAGCCTTGGTGGAAAGAGCTAACCAAACCTTGAAACATGCTTTGCTATAAAAATCAGAACAGGGGAAAACGAAACCCCAACCTCCCAGCAATGCATGAAAGTCTTAATCTTTGCCTCTACACTCTAAACTTTTCTAACTTGACTGGCTATCTCTTAACCACAGCTGCAGAGCAGCATTTTTCTTCTTCTTCTTCTTCAGATCTCCCTAAGCCACAGGTGTGGTATCGCCAACTTCCAGACCTAACTTGGAAAGGCCCTGCAGACCTTCTCACTTGGGGAAGAGGCTACGCAGCTGTTCAACTGCCAGACAAAGTGCTGTGGATCCCCGGTCGTCATGTTCGCCCATATCATGCCTCCACAAAAACACCTACGGACCCCGCTGAAGACGACAATATGGTTTGTGACTCTTATCGGTTTTTCATTAACATTACCAACTCATACGACCACGGTGCTTCAGACTAAAGGACAATGTGAACTTTGCATGGCAACCACCAAACAAGGCACCCTCATAACTAGAACATTGATTTTTCACACTCACCTATCTTGCAAAACCAAACTTTCACATCAATGCACCTATAATGGTACATCATACTCCATCTGTACTGATGCTGGTAAGATTCAATGTTTCAATCCAAAGGGACCCACTCATCGATACACAATTAAAATTGAAGCAGGGTCAGCTCTCCTGGTTAGTCATGATTTTTATAACAAAGAGGTTTCTCAATCTGTCATCTTTGATGCGTGCAGAGCCATGGACGAAGGGGCCAGCACATGCGGATCCTTAGAATGGCGGCGAACTTACTCCAACAACGAAAAGTATCTATGCGCCCGACGATCCGACTACCGTGACTCTTGCGGCAGAGGCACCTATTGTGGGGACTGGAAATGTGTGGATTTTCAGTCCCGAGGAATGACTGTTCATCCAGATACCATACCCAGGTATAATCAGCATAAAACACTTTATATTACCAGGTTGCCAGCAAACTCCTCCTGCCACCGGCATAATTGCAACCTAATAAATTTGACATTCCCGGTCCCACAAAATTGGTTGGGATCGCATTCCTGGAAAGGGGTCAACAATCAATATGGGCTGGGTATCGACGGAACAGGCTCAGACCCCAGTGTAATCTTAACAATCCAGATTATTCAGCACAATTTAGATCCCCTTAGTCAGTCACTTTTTCATTCTTATCATCAAGAAAGCCAACAAATGGAGGGGCTGGTACTTCCCCCTAGAGCTCACAACATGTTTTTGGCCTTGGCAGAAACTATTGCAAAGGAGCTCACGGTACAAAATTGTTTTGTGTGTGGGGGCACTAACATGGGTGATCAATGGCCATGGGAAGCCCATGAACTCAATTACACTCAAATGTTAGAAAATCAGGCCAATTACACCTTTAATCAGAAAGGACAAGAAATTTGGGCTATAACTACCAAATTGGTAGGCAACATTTGTTACCAACGTAAAAAGACTGATTTTCGCCATAGTAACGTGGGCTCACTAAGATGCAAAGGGACTTGGGAGAACAATACTTGGTGGTCAGGTTCTTCGGACGCACAGCCCCACAACGCATTGGCACAAATGACACACATGGCCTTCCTGTTAGATCCAGAAAACAACACCTTGCAATGGAAAGCTCCTACTGGCCTATATTGGATTTGTGGACGTTTTGCTTATAATTTTCTTCCCAAGGACTGGTATGGTTCTTGTGTTCTAGGAGCCATCAGGCCTAGCTTTTTCCTTTTGCCCCTCCAACAGCGACAAGTGTTGGGTGTTCCGGTTTATGAAGAAATTGGTAACATCCGTAGTGAAAGAGACACAAAAAACATTCATCGGGGTGTTTGGAAGGACAATGAATGGCCCCCCGACCGTATAATCCATTATTATGGACCTGCAACTTGGGCAGAAGATGGGACCTATGGCTATAGGACCCCAATTTACTTACTCAATCGTCTGATTCGGCTGCAAGCAGTTGTAGAAATTGTCACTAATGAAACAGTTTCAGCCATGACCCATTTAGCAAAAGAAAGTGCTAAATCAAGAACTTATATTATGCAAAATCGATTGGCCCTGGACTATCTCTTAGCTAAAGAAGGGGGGGTATGTGGAAAATTTAATCTTACAAATTGTTGTATTGAAATTGATGACAGTGGGAAAGTGATTCAGGAGATCACAGATAGAATGGTTAAAGTAGCTCATGTTCCTGTTCAAACATGGAATGGTTTTAACTTTCAGGAATTATTTGGCTCCTGGTTTCCCAAATTACCTGGTTTGCAAGCTATTGTAGCTTTAATTAGTATGATTGCTTTAGGATGTATTATTTTGCCTTGTATTTTACCTATTTTTGTTAGAACTATTTCTAATAGCATTTCATTTATAGCAGAACAACGTGCCATCAAGCATGTAAATGCCTTGTGGGAAAAGAAATATCAGTTATTGCCTCAAGAAGACCTTGAGCCAGATACTACGGACCGTGCCATTGTTAAGGCCTCCTTCGTATTAGACACAGATGGCGAGGAGGGCCAAAAGAAAGCCTTATGCTTATCACCGGAATGCACCACATCTCTGTCCTACTAGCCCTTTGGGTCAAAAAACAAAAAGGGAGGAGATGTAGGAAACCTGTCATATTTCCACCTTAGGCTCACATAAAATGGCGCAGGTCTGGCTCAGGGCAGAAATAAGTTTCGTTTCTGTGTATAAGTTGCAGTTTAATGTTTAACTTCTTTCCCTGGCTGACCACCCTTTTCTCAGCCTTATTGTTGCCTTGCTTATTACCTCTTTTCATTTCAATGATTAAGCGATCTCTCGCTGCTATTGCTGAGGCAAAGGCTGCTGTCACTGTCAACACGCTCTTACAAAGGCATGCTTACCATCTGATTCCTGCTGACGACGAATCCCCTTTTTCCTGTGAGTCGGAGGACGATCTGGATTTTGCTCACTCATCCTCGCCAGAGGTGCCGGAGGGTCTCTCTTTCAACGATGACCATGAGAGCAGTACCAGCATGTACCTAGACTCCACACTTTGACAAAATAAATAAAAAAGGGTGAAATGTGATTCCTTCAGCCTGCCACCTATCGGCAGCAAGGTGTAAGCAGCAGCTTTACGCTCACGCAATATCATGCCACATTGAACAACCACATTCCTGTCTCTGATGATTCTTCATTTGTATGTAACAAGATTTGTCCTTGCTTCAAGATAAGCCTCTGCCTTTATGAAGTCTGCATTTGCCCCCTGCTTCATTTATAACAAGATTTGTCTTTTATAATTGTCTTTGTTTCAAGTTATCTTTCTAGTTATGTTTCAAGTTATGTTTCAAGTCAGTCACGTAAGCCTGAGTAAGCAGGAATGTTCAGCCCTAGGCACATGCGCAAGATGGCACTAAGGAGAAAAAAAGCTTACTTCCTGCCATGCTGTTTTGTATCTTTTTGTTCCTGTTAGAAAACTCAATAAAAGGCGTCCGCGGGGACAGTCCGGGGTCGGAAGCTAGAGGTTGCGGAATGCTGCCCCTCTAGACCACCCGTGCAGTCCACGATACGCCAACTAAAACTGACTGCATGTGTCTGTGTGTTATTTTGGGGGATAGATAGAGAAATAGCATTAGCCTAGCCGATCCACATCCTAGACAACGGCAGCCCGGGAGAAGCGATTCGTTCCCATCCAGTCAGGACCTCACGGATCGCGACATATCATCATGTGAAGAATTATGGATTTATAAAGGACTGGTATGACACCAGAAAGCCAGTTTGGTGTAGTGATTAAACCATCAGATTATAAATCAGAAATTCTAGTCCTACTTTGGTTGGCACAAACCCAAAGATGACTTTTTCTCAGCCCTAAGAAGGAGGCAATGGCAAACCACTTGTAAAAAAAATATTTGTCAGGATAACTGCAGTGACTTCTCCAACAATTAGACATGATTAAAAGAAGAGAAAAAAAGTATGATGCCAGATTGTTGGCCAAACTAGCCTTTAGGTGGACTACATAGGATCACATTGCAGTAATTTAAGGTCATTCCAGCTGCCCAAGCAGGTACCCTATATACAATGGTGGGATTCAGATATGTGAACAACCAGTTTTCTGGGTGGATGCCGCTTCCAGAAGTCCATTCTGGGCCTGGGCAACAAAAAATTAGCTACCGGTTCTGCCAAAGTGGTGCAATATAAGGCAGACGATTACTTTAATAACAGTAAACTTATAATTTCATTTTGCATGGGAAAAGGAAAGGCAAAACATTCTTATATTTTACCTAGAAAAGCACACGGATAAACAAGATAAAGTTTCTGATAATATAGTGTCAGACAATGGACCTCTCAGGTCAGATGGCCCTACACCGCTAAGATTAAAGCTTTCAGGACACATAGGTGCCGATTGCCATATGATAAAACTAAATCCAAAGCTGAAAAGATAGAATTACAGTGGGAACATGGAATATAAGAAGCATAAATATGGGGAAGAAAAGTGAACAATGAAACAAATCAATTACACATTAACATTATAGATACCAGTGATTCAAGTGGACTAGAACTGAGCACCTTCATTCAGAACATCATATTATTAGTGCTCAGGGCATAAAAAATAAAGCAGAAAGGGCATTGTTTATATGGTCATGAAACATATAACAAAGACCGTACTTGGGTATAAGGAAGTCAATGTCCAAATAATATCAATTAGAGTTTGCAGATAATCCTTTAATATGGTGATTATCGAACTTTATGTTCCAATCACTGCTGAACAGAAGAGGTTGATGAGCTTTTGGATCAAGCTCACTCAGACATTAATAAAACATGCAGGCAAGGCATGTCACTTGGGTTGGAGACTGGAATACCAAAACTAGAAGAAAATAGAGCTGAACTGCACGGTCTAGGAATCAGAAATGAAACAGGAGAATGGCAAATCAGGGTTTTTTTTCAAATTCAATTATTCTGCAACACTAACATGGTTTTCAAACAACCAAACTGTTATGCATGGGTTTAAAGAAGCACCTTAAGCAGCGGCTTAGCCGATAACACCAGGTGGCGCTGTACCGAAACCGCTGTGGCCGGGATAAGCTTTCGGCGGGAAACAGAGGTTTAAACTGATTGGTTGAGTGTGCACCTGGCCAGGTTTAACCTGATTGGTTGGGTGGGTACCTGGCCAGGTATATAAAGGGTACATGTAACCCCTATTCCCCAACTCAGTTCTCACACCAATAAAGAGCTGCTATGCCTGCGTTCCTGAACTCCAATATTTAACACAAACTGATACCTATACATACATCTTCAGATAAGCACACAGAAATCAAATTGACTATTATTTTTCAAAGGAAGTAGAAGACCTCACTTATATCATCAAAGGCATTGCCAGAGGCAGACTGTAGAACACATTGTAAACTGCTTGTGTGCAACTTCCAAGCCTACTAAAGTGGAAGAAAAAAAGGCAACCAGTTTCGATGATACGATCTTGAGCACATAGTCATAATTTACAAGAAGAGCATCAAAGAATCACTTTGAAGTCCTGAAAACTAATTGACAGAGAACAAGAGGAACTATGAAATGAAATCAAAGTTATTAAAAATGAATGTAAAAAGAGATGGCCAAAGAGTCAGAAACAAAAGAAAGTCAAAAGGATTTAAGAATAAAAGGGGCAAGTCGCCAAGAAAAGATTGGCCAATCTCAAGACTTCCAAATTCTTTTTTTAATTTTTTTTTTTAAAAAAATCAAGAATTTCAGGAAGGAACTTAACCAATAATGCGAGAGAACTGCTAATACGGACAAGAACCAATAGTACAACATTCTACTGAAGATGGAAACAAACTGGAGTAAAAATTAAAATCTTCCAAAAAGTCTCCATATGCAGAAGGCTCCACCTTTAGTTGGTATGCTAAAGGATACCAGTTGACAGATAGTAACTGATTCCATGAAAATCAAACAAATATGGGAGGAATACAGTGAAATTCTGCACAATAAAGAGGTCAACATCTAAGGCAGTTTGAAAGCTATTTCCTTATTTACAAAATTGGTACTATAAGTGGAAATTAGATCACCACTCTGGTTATTACCAAGTTGAAACATCTGCATTATCCAATGCAAATTAAATTCCATGCATAGAAATGGAGATGCCACATGTAAATTGGAAAGACTATAAACTCTCTCCTTACTTATTCAACCCATATGCTGAATATATTTTGAGGGTGGGTGGATTGGAGAAAAATCAGCATGGTTTTAAAACTGGAGTAAGAAACATCAGTAACCCACTTTATGCTGATGACAGCACCCTGACAGCTGAACATGCAAATAATCTGCAAATTCTACTCATGAAAGTCAAAGAACACAGTGGAAAAAAATGACATTATGATTAAAGAAGACCAAACTAATGACAACAGGTGTAGCAACCACCTTAGAATTGAAAATGATATGCCTAGATTCAGCTTTTAGGATCAATTGCTAACAATAAAGAAAGCAGCAGTCAGGAATATGCCATAGAGTAACACTTGGTAGGGTATTGATAAAACCTTGAAAAATATATTGTGGCCGGATGATCAGAAATATTGAGGCAGCGGTTTTTCCTTTGATACTTTATGGAAGTGAAAGTTGGACTCTGAAGAAGCAGGGTAAAAAGATACTCTAGAATTTTGTGTTGGAGGAAACTTCAACATGGATCGCCCTTGCAAACAAATGAGTCATAGATGGATCCTCAGTTCTCAGTCAAAGTTCAGATTGTGTTACACATTTTGCAAAGACCTGGCTTTCTTGAGAAGTCAGTAATGATCAGAAAGATGGAAGCAAGATGGATGGACTCAGCTATAGCAGTGACAAATGTACCATTGGAAGATCTGGATGGGGACAGATCATCCTGATAATGTCTATTGAAGTGGTCACTAAGAGCTGAGATTGACTAGATGGCACATAATCATGTTGTGACTGAAATTGTCAGATATCAGATATTAATATTGCCAGTGGGTTTTCTTTGCCTCCCCCCACCCCACAAACATACTTTGTATATTCTTTTCCTCTTTTTGATGCAACAAATAAAATGTGTGGAATATAGGAAAGCATCTAGTTGCTGTTGTATGAACAGTTGGAAGGGAACAGCTAATTTAATTAACAATATTAAGCAAGGAGAAATGGAAAGAGTATAAAAATTAGTCATGATTTGCCATCATGGCTTTCTTTAGTTTTTCAGAAATTACATTTATAATAAACAGCTGTGAAACTGATCATTACTCCCAATGTTCAAAATTAGAAACCTTTTAGATTCTCCTTTCTTAAGACTGACAACAGAATCCAATAAGGGCTATATATCAAACGGGCACATACAGACCTTGAGTTGTGAATAAATTTCAGCTGCCTGAAAGATTGGAACGCAAGAGAAAACCAACTTGTAATCACTGCTCAAAACCAAAATACTGCAAATCAAAAGCCACCAGTAACTTGAAGCGCCAGGAAATGCCATTGTTTAATTGAGTTTATGCCTGTTCCCGTCTTGGAATGCTCGTGGCAGCTAATAAATTATTGTGAAATAAAATAACTTAATCTAAACTAAATAAACCATATATGCTTCATCCCTACTTACCAAGTGCCAGTCAAATAAACAAACAAAAAGTGTTTGATTGCATATAAAGGACGCTTCGGCCAGAGTTATAGCAAATCACGAGGTAAGGCTATTCATTTTAATGGGAAGCACTTTTGGAAAGTCTTCCTTGTATTGACCTTGGAAAGACTTTAAAGGACCAAAGGAAAGGAATGATTGACAGTTGCTCTCTAGCGAAGTTCTTTTCATATCACATTCGTACCTGATCCTTCCCTCTGGAGCTGTCAGGAAGATGACTTGCATTCCAATCATGTGTTCTGCCACTAGCCCAATGGCTGAACTATCATCCATCATGGTAATGCAAAGAGAAGATAAGTCAAAGGGGAAAGGCTCCTGCACTCACTGTTTCCGGGAGGGGGCGGGTTTAATAGCGCAGGAAGATATTTCCATATTTAAATACCACCGCATTCAACCAGAGAATTTCTAACATCCAGAAGGGTTAGGGTGACAAACCACACAATCCCTAATCTTACCTTTAGCAATGTACATTACGTTTTGCAGAGCTGGGAAATCCAGAATAGACTTTTGCTTTTCACTTATATTCAATTACTCCATTGTATGTTTGTTTACAGTCTGAGAGTTGAATATAGCCAATACTACCAAATAAACTTTCAAATGTTCTTCAAAAGGAATTGAAAACTAGGTTAAGGATGGTCTCTTTTACTGTCTGACTTAGTAGAGCACTACTCCTGTCTGGCAGGTGTATTTATAGATTTAAGGTGGGAGGCATGGAATTGAAGCATTCAGGCACTTACTTTTGTTATGTCACCTAGTACAAGGGGCCTTTGAATGCCTCTGCAACCAATTTTTCTAGTTGCTAACGTAAATTACACAGAAACCATTTTCAATGCTTTTGTTCTCTGACAGGCAGACCCCAATGCAGCTTTCTTTTAGAAAAAAAATTTCCCCCACCCAATAGAAAATTCCCCCCCACACCCAATATATACATTTTAGTTCAATGATCACACTCTGAATGCAGCTTATAGTAGAGTGCCTTCCTTTCTGCATTTTTTAAAAACAGGGATTCTCTTTAACGTTAGCATCTTGTATGGTGCAAGTATTTTTACCCCCATGAAATGGGGTTATAACAAAGTAGAAAACGGGGTGGGTGGGTGGAGAGAAATAAAAATCTACACATTTTTTCCTCATTTCACATCCATATACACACGCATATGCACACACACATACACGCACACATGTTCTGATGGATACTGCTCTCATGTGCTGTTCCAGAAACCTAGAATTTGGTAGTTTTAATATTACTCAGGGCTTTTTTGTCATAGAACGCCCAGAACGGAGTTCCGGCACCTTTTTTGGATGGAACCTTGTAGAGTAGGCAAGGCGGGTTGTATGACATGTGTGAGTTCCGGCACCTTTTTCTTTTACAAAAAAATCACTGATATTACTGTAAGTTGAGTTTGACATTTATACCTTAACATTTAGGTATTAATGAAATACAGTACAGAGGGAAGTCAGATTGATAGATGTAATACAAGTTAGACAATTTTAGCAGACCAAAATTATACGCTGCTTTGAATGTCTCATTAGCTATAACAAGATATGTAAGTAGATTTCTGCATGCTGACCTGAAAATGTACTTGGGGAAAGAAAAATATTTCAGACAGAATAAATGATCAGGAAACTAACTTGGGAGTCATTCTTCTTCTTCCATAGCTTTGGGGACAAAGGTCTGACTTGCACACATTTTTAATGCACTTAAGTGGACTTGCCCATGCTCTTAGCTGCTTTCTCTTTCCCTTTAATTGGCTTCTGGTTTCAGTCATTTCCTAAAATATTATTCGTAGAGGCTCCTTTCCATTTCAGTTGAATTCAGCTGATTCAGCTGAATTTCCATCATCTTTCTCCACTTCACCTATCCATGCTATTTCCTGTTTATCAAAGAACATTTTAGAAATACAGGTAGTCCTTGACGTACCATCATTCGCTTAGTGATTGTTTGAAGTTACAACAGCATTGAAAAAAATAACTTACAACTGGTTTTCACACTTAACCACTGCAGCACCCTGTGATCACATGATCAAAATTCGGGCACTTGGCAACTGGCATGTATTTATGACACTTGCATGGTTCTGGGGTCATGAGATTGCCATCTTCAACCTTCATAACCAGCTTCTGACAAGCAAGTCAACGGGGGAAGACAGATTCACTTAACAACCGCACGTTTCATTTAACAACTGTGGCAAAAAAGAGTCATGAAACGCAGCTTACTCACTTAACAACTACCTTGCTTAGCAATTTTGAGCCCAAGAAATGTTGGGCTCAATTATGGTTGTTAAGTCAAGGACTACCTGTATACATGGATCTCAAACATAGCTTGGTTCAAGGACTAAAACAGGAGAAGAAACGTTTGAAGTCCAGACCACTATTCTGTAAGCTTAAATAACATACTGTAGTGTGATTATCCCTTGTCATACTTCCTTGTGAACTTACTGGTGAACCGGAATTGTAGAATTGTGCTCACTGGCTATAAGCAGGGAACAATGTTTTGATAAAGATAGATTAGACTTAGACTGACACAAAGTAAACTTGTCAGCAGTGCAATTTTTCTAAGAACAATAATGTCAAACCTTATCGTGATCACTGATCAGAACAAACACAAAAAACAAAATGCGGAGAATGCATTTGCTCAAATTGGTTTCAACACACCACTTCCTTTGCCTACCTCCGTGCCCTGAATAACTGCCTCAGAGTTCCCCTGTGTTAAACCTTCAGTTCAGCTGCTTTATGAGGCTATATTTCAAAATCCTACATCCACAGAAAGTCACTTCAGACTTTTATATTTACAAACTGAGATGTTCTGGTTGAATCAACTGTTACTTGTAGTAGTATATCTTCACATATGAGGGCAGGACGCAGTCAGAATACTCACACCTTCACGTGGCCCTTAAAAACCTTAGATGAAACTTCTCAGAGCCTCTCCAAACATTATCATTAAACTGTAATTCTTAACACAGAAGAACAAGGGGGTTATTAAATAAAATAGGTATCCTGTAATTGACCTGCACCCTTCAATTAACACCTGGAAGTGTTAAATAGGAAGAGCTACTGTACCTTACCTAAGTCTCACCTGGAAGTGAGACTTAGGTAAGGTACAGTCGCTCTTCCCATTTAGTCTTGCAAGTTGTGAGGGAACAAACATTTTGCTCTAACAGCAATCAGATAATTATTCCCTTCTTTTGTGGTAGCAGGTGCCCAGACACTCCATCCTCATTAAGATCTTACCTTCTTTTTCTAATGCCTAAACTAAGCAATTCTTGGAATGGAGGGGGAAAGAGAGATTGTGGGGCTATTAAACTAGTCACCTATTTGTGAATCAAATTCCAAAGATCATTCTGAGGGACTTCCTGGTGCAGTAAGCAATTAATGGGGACAATTTAAATAAACACGATCCTGTTTGGTTTGGTCCTGGCACCTCTTTTAATCCCCTTCTCCAGTACCCATTCTACAAATTCTAAATTAGCCAGTAAAACAAAAATTTCAGGGGAAAAACCTTGGAAATTCACAGTATAAATTGCATTTAGTTAGTTTAATTATTACATTTAAATGAAGTTTCAGTTGCGTTTAGATTTTGGTTTGGCCCTGCCTACTTTTCAGGATGAGAACCCTGGCATGCTACACAAATCCTATCCCACCCACAAGTTCCCAGAAGTTGTATATCCCTAATCAAGGGCCACCATAATGAAAAGTTTGTAGGCATTAATTTTTAGTAAGACTATGTGTCTGAAATTTTGTTTGTTTATTTATGGCTATCCAAAAAGATAACTCTAAGTGGCTCTTTGTCTATGCATTATTGCCATACATTTTTGTAAAAAAAAAACTTGCTTTATCCATGCTCAGGATTTTTGTCTGGGTTCTCATGTCACTAACAGAATATTAGAACTCCCTGTTTTCTATCAAGTTATAATGTCCTTCCAAGCATTGAGAAAATATGTCCTCCAGAAGCTCTTTCAAAAACTTCCCAGGATTACCTCCACATATATGAGCATGCAAATTGCTGCATGGATAATATTACCCAGTTTGGTAGTGAAATGTCTATAAGAAAACAATCAAGCTCAGAGAGGACCAAGGATCCCATGCAACTGCTTCAATTTGCCAATCCCAACAGAAGTGCTTGTGATCACATGTGCCCAGTGCTTTTTTTGTAAAAGAAAAAGGTGCCGGAACTCACACACATCATACAACCCGCCTTGCCTACCCTACAAGGTTCCATCCAAAAAAGGTGCCGGAACTCCGTTCTGAGCGTTCTATGACAAAAAAAGCCCTGCATGTGCCCATTTCAACAACTAGGAAAACTTCTCAAAACTATTATGTCAAATCTTCCAGATTATATGTTCATTACCTTCCACATTATATGATTATTTTAATTTGACGACTGCACTAGGAATTAACTTCAATAGCCTCTTGGCCACAGCAGCCTCAGCAGGCTGGGAGACACTTTCCTTACACAATGTGACTGAATTTGATTATTTTTTGTGAAACTCTTTTCACTGCTCTTTTTGACAGCAACAATCTAGCTATACACTCTCAAGTAAAACTATAGTACTAGCCACAATGTTCATGATCAGTCCTCTGTTTCTTTCATTGGCATGGGAAAACTGGATTCATATCCCATTTGACCTTCTTTAAAGGGAGAGAAGCCCTACGAAATGAGCCTGATGATTTTTAACATAACTTGGGAAATGGTTCTGTGTCCATTTGGACAGAACATGGTAAAACAGAGAGGTTCCTGGTTGACAAAAGATTGTATACTCTCCCCATATTTATTCAAACTGTATATTGAATTAAGGGAAGCTGGATTGGAAGAAGATGAGTGTGGTTTTAAAACTGGGGAAAAAAACATCAATACCCTATGCTATGATCCCAAAGGTGTTTTTTTTTCATGAGGCAACTGGATTTTCTTCTTTTTCTTTGAAGATGAATATATTATTCATCAATATCTTACAATAATACTTAGGCTGCCGTGAATCTCTGAACATGAACTTGCACAATGAGGAATCCAATGGCTAGGTCATACATATATTCAGAGTTTTGCTAAGCCATAAACCAGAATCTTTTTTTTTTCAGGCCATGAACCATATTTTGCTTAGAATTGCCTAGGTCTAGAATTACCATTGGAATTAATTTACATTTAAATTCAGTTGAGCCAATTTAGGCAAATGCAGCTTATATAATTGCTTTCAATGCTGTGTTTTCTCTTCCCTAAAATAGTAGCGGCCTAAACCAAAAAAGCCATGATATAGTAAAGTCTGAACAGTGAATTTCCAGAGAGTTGGGAGACATGCTCTTGAGCAAATGTTCCCTTCGTGCCTATTGGGTGCCTCTTCATTATATAGCACGGGAGTCAAACTCGTGATGCCATGGGACGTGTTGTGACGTATCGTGACTTTTTTCCCATTGCCAGCAATGGGGTGGGTACAGTTTTGGTGTGACGCATCCGGCCCGCAGGCCGGCAGTTTGACACCCCTGTTATATAGCATTCACTGACAATAGATCCATTATTCTCTGGAAGCACTGAAAGTAAGGGAATCTCCAAGGACCTTCCAGTTCCTATCGTTTTTGATAGACAGATTGCTAAATTGCTATCATTAGCTGATCCAAAGTGATCCATATAATAGAACATAGAACACAGAATGTAGAATAATAGGGTGGGGCGGGGTGGGGTGGGCAGGGCAGGGGTGGGGCGGGGCAGTTTTGGGGCACTCGGTGTCTAAAAGGTTCGCCATCACTGGACTAGACATACCTAGTTCCCTCAGTCATGCACAGGGCTTTTTTTGTCATAGAACGCTCAGAACGGAGTTCCGGCACCTTTTTTGGATGGAACCTTGTAGGGTAGGCAAGGCGGGTTGTATGACATGTGTGAGTTCCGGCACCTTTTTCTTTTACAAAAAAAGCACTGGTCATGCATAATATGGTTTAGCCTTCAGACCCCTGATCATCTCTGTTGCTCTTCTCTGCACTCTTTCTATCTTCGTGACTGACTTCGTGACAAATTTATAAGCCATTAATCTCGCAGTTTGAGGAGATTCTGCTCTTCTCCATGTTGAAGAAAAGTTTACCAAGTGTTGTATCCCGTGTTGCAACAATTGTTTCACCACTCAGATTTTCTTCCAATTAGAGCTGTCATACACATTCACTTTAAAGCTTTCTGTATACTGCAATCACAAAATAAGTGATCAGTAAGAAAGGTAGCATGAGCCAATCACTTTACCTGCTTCCTTCCAAGATAGTATTTGTGTTATTTAATTTCTGGCTAGCTTATTTTGTCTTGTGCATCTTTTGCCATGTCAGTTATCCCTTCAAATTTATTCACCAGAGCAGGAATTATTGAAAAAGTAAAGCTTCAAATCATATTCCCAGACCTGCTGTCTCCCAGTCCTGGGTTCTTTATAAATTTTATTTTTAAAGAAACCTTCTCTTCTGTTAAAAAACACTGCCATCTTCTGGCTTGCCACAAAACAGAAGAAGTTGATGTGAGAAAGAAATGCCACTGCATTTAATGAATGTGCTGGATCATAAAAGTCAATTGTGCTTTGAACTTGTATGGAAATTGCCAGTAATCATAAATGAGATTGCATCTGAAAAGACCATCACAGGCTTACTTAACATGGGTTAAGTTTTAAAGCAACATTATTAAAGCCACAGCTCTGTGCAGTTTAAGAGAGAGAGAATTTTCTGCAAGAGTCAAAAGCAAGCTATTAAACAGTAACATTAACCAACATAAAAGATAAAAAAAAGAATTTAGAGGGCAGGGAGTTTAACAAACAGGGCATGGAAGCATAAACTAGACTGCCAAATTACAAAGGAAGCATGCTCCATTGCCAACACAGTAACACATCATTGTTATAACATTTGTGAGTTATGCATTTGGGTTGTCTTTTTAAGTGAATCTATGACTAAGACTTTGCCTGAAATACCACCTCCTACAGCCTTGCCTGCTGATAGTCCTTGCCTTAGGAAGTTGACATCTGTTTAGTGGGAACAGACAGTGAAAAAAACATTGGAGTCAATAGACTAAGGTAATCAGTAGATAAATGACAACTAATCCAAGACTTGCATAACCTACTGTTGGTGGTTCTGTTTATGTCTGTCTGGCACTATCTATGCTGTTTAACTGTTTTGAGGTACTGCTAGGGATGAAAGTGTTTTAGCTTTTCTTCCTCCTCATGAGCTAAATTGTGTTTATGAAATAAAGATACCACACACAGATACTCATTAAATGGAATCCTGGAAAGGGAAAAGGATTTACAGCAGCTTGATGGCAGCGGAGCACGATAACCCACATAGAAAAAGCATGTGTGGCAATATCAATAATTTCTGCCCATTATACATTCTTGTGTGCAATGTTATTTTGCAAGTGCAAAAGAGGCAGATTTTGCAGGGTGAAATTGTAACACACATTTCATCGCTTATATTCCCCCCCCCCAACTTGGACACTTTCTGTGGATCCAGCATTTATCACAAGCACCTTCTAGATGTGTTCAGGATGGGCAACCAGCAGCTCATGAGTGCACAGGGCCTCAGTATATCATTTGTACACACAAGTGGCCAAGGTTGAAAATTTTGAATGTTTTCTTTGGACAAGAGAATTAAGAGGCACGGATGCAATTTGCAAAGTTGCTTACCTCTTCTATAGTTCTTTCTAAAACTCCCAAAACTCTGAGGTGGGGGTGGGGTGGCATTTTTGTAAAGTTTTAATGCAAGAACATAGACCCACCCATTCTTTTTGAGTCCTTTCCAGCTGCTAACAGACTTCACTTCTCTAAGGTCATAGCAATGAAGATGCTACCTAGGTAGCAATGAAAGATCTGCAGAGGGAAAACTGACCTCAGATGACCCCTACGACCCAACTTCATTATGATTAAGACAAAAAGTTTTCTCTGTCTTCACCCTGTGCAAAAAAAAAGCAATAACCAATGAATTAGAATAAAATATAGCTAAACTAAGTCAAAATCTAGTCACAGTTCTAAGGCTAAAATTGTTATGGCTAGCAGGACTGGGCATACTTTGAAAATGATTTTTAAAAAACGGTTTAGACATTATGCAAACTCAGGCACACACTACTTTCTCTGTTGTTCATGAATATAGCCCCTTTTTCCAGTTTTCTGTGCAACAAGAAAAAAAAAATTCTACTGCAAAAGACAATACAGAAATTTCAATTTACCAGATTGCAATTCAACAGAATTTGAATGGAGTAGACTAATTTTCTGCACTGATTTAGTGTTATTTGCATAGTTACATTGTTATGCAAATGACACAAATTGCTCCAGGTGAGTCCTTTCCAGATGAACAGACATTTGCCAACAATGGACCTTCACATCTAAAACTTAACACAGCATTTCATGGTTCTTTCACAATTCGTGCAAAGGACAAAAAGTATTGCATAGATCTAACTTACAGTGGCTCTAGCTTTTTAGTTAACACCAGCTTTTTTTCCTTCTGTAGATGAATACTCACTATAAATTGGCCCAAGCAGTTCTGTTTGTTGTAATTAAGAATGGTAATTCTTTAATTAGGGTATTTAAAGATTAGTACAGGCAAGGCTCTCTAAGAAAGCTTTTTTTAAAAAAAAATATCCCAAATACAATTGTAATGTTAAGGATGGCATACCTGCCAAGTATGTGAATTATGAGCTGATGGCTGCTTCTGCTGCTTCTGATTAATGCATTCATTAGTCACTTGACCCAGATGCGGTACAGTTTGCAAATAGGCATTAGACACATTGTCCAAATATGAAGATATTTAGATCCTTAAATGAAAGAAGGCCAAGCTTTCAGGCCAAGCTTTAAACCTTCAGTGGGTGTGAAACCTGGTTTGATTAATCCATGCTTTGAAGGAGGTCAAGTCCCAGCTTTTCCTTACCAAGTGTCCTCCAGATGACCATGATAGTTGGGAGCTAATGGGAGTCTAATTCATCTGGAAAGTGTCAGGCTGAGGAAGGCCAATCTAAAGGATGGAACACTTCCAAGTCCTTCTTTTGTGGAGCAAGACGGAGTTGCTTTCAAAAACCACACCATTAAAAAAAACAGCATTTTTTTTTCCCCATGGAGTGAAACTAATGCAGGATGTAAGCAAGGCTTTCTTTCAATCTTACTTTGAAACATTAATGCTTATTATTAGCAATAAACCAAGTAAATGGGCTTAATACTGTAATGCCTACACTGAATGATAATAATCCCAAGAACTGTGATAAATCTAGAAAACACTTTCACTTTTACACCTACAAAACTATCACTTTCGCATCTTTGCCATCACCTCTCCCTTAAGCTCACAAAAATATGAATCCTCTTAATCTTTCTTTACTTTCAGCTAAGTGGTGTCCTCTGCATTGGTTCCAAGGGTTTTTGACATTCCTTGTTGATTCTTTCTGTCATGTCTTTTGGTCTGGCACCTTTGGGATATATTTTCTGTGTTAGTTAAACCCATATGGTGTCAATCAATAAGCATTCTTGTGTCATTCTCTTTCCTTTTTTTAAGACACCTGTTTCTACCAACTATGGCATTATAATATCAGAAATGTTTATGAATGGGTAACTGAGCTAACTGGGTAATGAAATTTCCATGGCAATGCAGGACCCATTTATATTCCAGATGGAGGAGTGAACTGAGGGGAGAGGAAGATATAAGTGGAAAGAAAGGCCTGAGGAACGCTCAGAGACCTGACTTAGAAAACCCTCTGTTAGAGATAAAAAGTTATGAAAATATTTAGAGAAGGCAAATATTGACCATCTGTACTTAATATACAAATTATACATTAAATGCATTAAATGCGTCACACCAAAACTGTGCCCACCCTATTGCTGGCAATGGGGAAAAAAGTCACGATACGTCACGACATGTCCCATGACATCACGAGTTTGACACCCGTGCTATATAATGAAGAGGCACCCAATAGACACAAAGGGAACATTTTATTTATTTATTTATTTATTTTTTATTTTAATCCCATTTATATCCCGCCTTTCTCTGAAGATTCAGGGCGGCTTACAATTTAAAGCACAAATCAATGTGCTTAGCAATAGCCTTCATTCTATGTACGGTATATGCCTGCTTATTAGGGCTTTCATACACCCCCCAAGCGGCATTATTACAAAGACAGCTTATTGCCCCCAACAATCTGGGTCCTCATTTTACCTACCTCGGAAGGATGGAAGGCTGAGTCAACCTTGAGCCTGGTGGGATGCGAACCTGCACTAATTGTAGGCAGCTGGTGTTACTTAAGGAGGCATTAGCCCACTGCTCCACCAAGGCTCAAGAGCATGTCTCCCAACTCTCTGGAAATTCACTGTTCAAACTTTACTATATCATGGCTTGTTTGGTTTAGGCCAAACTGTTTTAGAGAACATGCAGGCCCATGTTAGGTCATTTAATAAATGGTGTTTCTTCAAATGTTATGGAAGTGACTGTGCTATCCTATAACTTCTCCCATAATCCACCAAGTCACATTATGTCCATGATACAAAGAAATAAAAGAGAAAAACAAAATAATTTATACACACCCCAAAAAAGGAATGATGGTGGCAAGAAAAGTAATAGATCCTTCAGAGATCTTACAAACTTGCTGGATTTTAATTCTGAGGTGGGAAAAGGCAGAAGGAGAAGGGAAGACAATGCAAGAAGGGCATGTAACCCTAACCTAGTATGTGATGCTTCCAATTATCTACCTTGATTCCCTTTGAAAATATTGGGAATATAGATCCTATATTCTTCTGATCTCCACAAGAGCCCAAGAGAGCAAGCCTGGAGATAAAGCAATTTGTTTTGACTGTAATTTTTAGAAATATTATAGTCTAAATCCCCACTCCCCTCTTCCTTACAAATAGTTTATGAGGATCATTTATCCTATCCAGTTTTTTTTCTCTTTTATTCATACAGAAGAAACATTTTGATTTACAGGTAGTCCTTGATTTATGACCATTCCTTTAGCAACCAAAGTTTGATGGTGCTGAAAAAAGTGACTTATGACTGGCCCTCACATTTACAATCGTCACAGCGACCCCATTATCACGTATTTGTGATTCAAGCGCTTGGCAACTGGTATGTATTTACAACATTTTCACTGCCACAATATCAATTAACAATCGCTGAGGCTGCCAGAAGAACAAGAACGAGAACTTTGTATCTCCCTTGACACTTAGAGGTAAAAGAGGGAGGAGGAGGAGGAGGAAGAGGAGGAGGAGGAGTCATAAATGCTCTCAATCAGGTGATCACCACTTGTGACTTTCCCAGCTGGCTTCTGACAAGCAAAGTCAATCGGGGGGGGGGGAGCTGGATTTGCCTAATGACCATGGTGACTTGCTTAATTACTGTGGCAAAAAAGTGATCCTAAAATTGGGGTTGACTCAGTTAACTCCACCTAGTGACAGAAGTTCCAGTCCCAATTGTGGTCATAAATTGAAGACTACCTGTAGGATGAACCCTTTAACACTCAAAGGATCTGTTGAGAGGGTTTTTCATCTTTTGCTATGTTGTCCCTTCTATACTCTGTTCTAAGACTATCCCTGCTACTTAATTGCTTGGATTGGCTGGATGAAATGCAAGCTTTCTGCCAGTGCAATGTTTCTTAAACTTTTTTCTCTCAGGACCCCTCCCCACTTTTAAAAATTATGGAGAACTCCTCCCAAAGTTTTTCTTTCTTTGGGTAATGGTTATAAATATTTACTGCATTAAAAAATAAAATCAACACATTCGTGACTGCTACCACCTATCACAATTCTTTGATGGGATTTTAATATTCAAGATAGGGTGGCAAATAGTTTGGATTCTGCAGACCCCCGATAGGGTCCTCAGATCACACTTTTGAGCAACATTGTGCTCTCTTCTGAAATATTCATGAGTTTTGCTAAATACCGTTCAGCAGCTACAGTTGCAAGGAAGACTTAGGTCTAGTTCTGAAATCTTTAGCCTGGAATCTAAATTGCTATCTGATTAGGTATTGTTATGCACTCTATGATTACTCTGTCTTTTTCATTGGTTAGCATTTCTACACTTACTTTTCACCTTTAATGTTTTAACTATTAAAATAAGCTAAGATTTGGAGCATAAATTATGTTCCAATAATTCAAAAAGCCTGTAAATTTACATATCTGCGTGGGACGGAGTACATGGAAACCATAGCTCTGGAAATGTTTCAAATTATATAGGAGGGAGAGGGCCAATAAAAGGACCAGGCTCATTCTGATGTCCTCAGCACAGCTGAACAAAGGCTCACAGCACTGGCTACCAGGCTAGGGAGATACTCTAGAGAAGCAGAGACCAAGGAGATAAATGCCCCATTCTCCAAAGAACATCCAGGGTGTGCTCCCAACTACTGTATAGTACAACCACACAATAACAGCAGAGACATCAATAGCAGAAACTGAACAGATGGAAGAAAGAGAAGATACGTAACACCAGTGCAAAGTGATTGCAGACCTCAGCAGTCTTCCAGAAAAGCTCACCATCACAGCAGCCAATAACCTGCCTCACCACAACATGGAATGTCCTATCAAGCTTCATTTATTTATTTAATTAGATTTGTATACCGCCCTTTCCCGAAGGACTCAGGGCGATTTACAGGGTAATTAAAACAAGAAATACAAAAGTTAAAAACGATTACAAAAATTACAACAGTCCCTGAAAAAGTAAAAGCCCCCAATTAAAATTAAAATTAAAATTCTCAGCCTGGGCCAGAGAGCTCGAAGAGCCAGGTCTTCAGGTCCCGGCGGAATGGACGGAGGTTGGGGGCAGTCCTCAGCTCCACGGGCAGCTGGTTCCAGAGGGCAGGTGCACCCACTGAGAAGGCCCTCCCCCTGGGTGTTACCTGCCGGCAATCTTTTACCGCCGGCACCCTGAGAAGACCCTCCCTGTGGGAGCGCACTGGACGAAGGGAGCTTGATGCTGGCAGCAGGTGTTCCCTCAGATATCCCGGACCCAAGCCATTTAGGGCTTTATAGGTCATCACCAGCACCTTGAATCTCACCCGGAGGGCAACCGGAAGCCAATGCAGCTTGCGGAGTAGAGGTGTTACATGGGAGTATCGGGAAACCCCCATCACAACTCGTGCGGCTGCATTCTGCACCAGCTGAAGCCTCCGAGTGGTCCTCAAGGGCAGCCCCATGTAGAGAGCGTTGCAGTAGTCTAAACGGGAGGTCACGAGCGCATGACTGACTGTGCATAGGGCATCTCGGTCCAGGTAGGGTCGCAACTGGCATACCAGGCGAACCTGGGCAAAAGCCCCCCCTGGTCACGGCTCCTATATGGTCTTCAAAATTGAGCCGGGAGTCAATTATACTTACCAAGCTACAGGAGCAAAACTCAGAAGGACATTGGGAACATTAGGGCAAAAGCCCTAATAAGCAGGCATATACATAGAATGAAGGCTATTGCTAAGCACATTGGTTTGTGCTTAAATTGTAAGCCACCCTGAGTCTTCGGAGAAGGGCGGGATATAAATGGGATTAAAATAAAAAAAACACCAGTTGCTCATAGATACAGCAGTTGTCTTAAGATTCAAGGTCTAAACAGACCAATCTGTGCATAATCTAGACTGATCATGGCAAGCCTATGATTCAATGCCGAGTGACTCAATGTAGCAGTGCCAAGCGACAGCAACATATGGAAGGGGCATGAGGAGCTGGAGATATACCAAGGCCTAATAAAAGAACTAGAGAGAATGTGAAAAATAAAGGCTAAAATGGTTTCAGTGGTGGTGTGACTCCTAAACTGGGAGAGTGGCTCCAACAGATCCCAAGAACAATGTCAGGTGTCAGAACCCAGCTGTTGGGTTTCTTTTTTCTTTATTCCTGTGGGTTCTGCCATAGCCCTGGGGGGAGGGGGAAAGCTATGGGCGCTACCATGTATCCTCTCCACTTTCTGCTTGCTCTTTGATCTATTCCCCTTGATGCCAGCCTGGGGTGACAATGGAATGTGCCTCCAGCCATCTGCCTTATCTCTAGCTGCAGAAGGTGCGAAGACCTAACAACCTAACAGCCAAGGGAACGGCAGTCTTATCAACCCTGTTCCCATAGCAGATTCATACGTGGGGATTGCTTCATTTGAACTAACCCGATTGACTATTGGGGTGGGGTTTGCTAGTTACTCCTTTAACCTATTGATTAGCATGGAAAACTCTCAGATCCTGCCTTTCATGCCTGCTGTCAACTTCTCCTAATAAAAGTTCTTTTTGGAATGAAGCCATTCCAGGAGTTCTGCTTTTTCGGAAGAGGGCTGTGTCCAGAAGAGTGCCATGCTAAGAACCTGCTTAAAACCCTCAAACTCCCAAACCTCTGGCCTCAGAATGAGGAGGATAACACATCACCCATAGGAGTGAGAAGGGAGTTTTTAAATGCGGATCTGACTTCTGCAATCACCTTTTCCAGCTTGGTGCCTTTCAACAGTGACAGCCTCCCACTACTACTTTTCTCGGTCAGGTTGGCTAAAAAAAGGGAGAGTCTACCTCAATATTTCTGAGCATAATCAAATGATCCTACTCAAAAGCCTTCTTCATTAAGTTATTACAATGGACACGTGGGAAAAGATTTGGGTGAGGAACGTAAAATTTACTCAAGCTCAAAATCTAAGAGAGAACTTTTACAAAATGTTTTATAGATGGCATCTAGATCCTAAAAAGCTTGCAAGTATGTATCCGAATTATCAGCCTAAATGTTGGAGGTGTGGTGATGAAGATGCAACATATTTTCACATATGGTGGACATGCAAGAAGGTTAAGGCTTTTTGGATAAAAGTCTGGTGGAATATGCAGAAGATTTTTAAACAGAGGATAAAGTTTTGCCCGCAACTTTTTTTGTTGGGAATAATTGCAGACGCTACAGTTGTGGACACCAAGCTGATGTTGAACTTAATTACGGCGGCAAGACTTTTGATAGGCCAATATTGGAAGAAAGAGGAACTGCCGACCATAGAAGAGTGGACTTTAAAGGTTTCCGACCTGGCAGAGATGGCGAAGATTTCGGCCTATTTGAAAGATCATTCGCAAGAACGTTATATTATGGAATGGAGAAAATGGATTGAGTTTATCCAGAACAAGTATAGGGTTAAGAAGTTTTATGTAGCATTCGAATAAGTCTTTCGTTTTTTTTTCGTTTTTTTTTATTCTAGTTTTTTATATATATTTAATATTGTTAAGGTGTGTCTTATCCTATATAAGCTAGAGAGTGATGGATTTTAGAATTTATAGTTGTTAGTATATGGTTGTTTATGATTGCCTTTTTATATATATATACCTTGTATTTAGCTCTGGGAAGTCGGGGGGGGAGGGGGGGAGGGAGGGGGGGAGGGAGGGAGGTTGGGGGGAGGTAGGGGGGGAGCAGGGAGGGGGAAGGGGGGTTTTTTAAAGGAAAACTGTATTTTAAAACTTTTCAATAAAAAAAAAAGCCTTCTTCATTTTTGGAGGCATGGGTGGGGGTCCCCAACCATGTCTGCTTTCACTTTAACTCCCTCGGGTATTACAGCTGCTTCTCTGGTCATTTTTCTTTCTACCGAAAATCTGTCAAGTAAAGATAGAAAAGTTACATACTATCTTTTGATCTGTAATAATAAGACCCATTTATCTGGAAGTACCCACCCAATCTAGATCAAATCTTATGTCAGCTGATCTGATTTGCAAAAAGGAGGTAAACATGGGATGACAGTGCAGAAGCGAACTATTTTACTTTATTATATCCAAACATTTGGAGATTTTTCTTATTGCACGGTTTCATAAAAGTGGCTTCTTCTTGTTTTTAGCCTTTGAAGATGGACAGATTTGTAGATGACCACAGCTCAGCGGCTTTCAGAGTGAAAGAGGGCAGTGTGGAAATGCCCTCACCATAGCAATCTGAAGCTGGTTTTGGCAACCCAGGTTCTACAATATGAGACGAATTCAAGTGGGTAGATTTGCATGAGGTTTTGCAAATGTTTTGAAGAATCATTTAGGGGTCAGGTGCTGTGGAAGATCCATTACTTCAAGCTATCCAGATTGACTGATGGGCTTACAAACCCCTCCAAAAATAGAGTGAGTCACAGCTAGAAGACAAGCAAAGTTAAATTAGTTGACATCTCCCTGTGCTCCTTGGGGAAAGGATGCTTCAGCAAACTGTCAAGATTTAGAATCAGAAATTGGGACGAGTGGTACTCGAAATGTCTAAGCCAGATAGAATGAAGCCTGCGTGAAGAATTCACCACTGCAATTAGAGGCTTTTTAGCTTCAGTGACAACTTGAAATGCACTCCCGAAGCTCCCATTACAAAATTGTAATAGGGTGAGTCCATACACATCCGTGTCATTCCAGACTTTTCTAAAGTTTGTCCAAGAGGAAACGTCCAATGTGATTGTTTCTAAAAGTCATCTCCTAAAGTCAAACTCATTCAAATAGAAATCAGATTTCAGATATGAATTTGTTTCCAATCATTTTATAAGTGGTCTGCCAAAAGGAATAGCAGAGAAAAACAAAATAAATTTGAACAAGAGCTTCTCCTCCTCCTTCCCATACACATATTAAATCCACTTATGGCACAAAAATTTACTTATATGAAGATCCTAATCATAAAGGGTCATTAAACATTATACCAATTTCATTGCTACCGAAAATGAAACTGTTTTGCTTGCACCATATACTGTCCAAACAAAGATGTGGATATATTTGCTAGTAAATCAGTAGGGCTGGTGCTTTGCAAGGGGGCTGAAATAAAGCAAGCTGATTTTGTCCACTGCTGAAATATAAGGGCTGTTGGAAAATTCAGTTACCTGGATTTGAGAAACTGGTCAAGTAAGGTTCCAGGAATTCAGTTAAATGTTCTGCCTTTGAGAGCCCCATTGTGCTCATCAGGAGAACAAACAACAAGGCAAATAGTTTAACAATAATTTCAATGAGGCAGATAGTACTATAAATCTTTCCAGGGACTAGTGAGACAAAGGAAAAATACAGACTGGCATCTTTTTTTCCTCAAGCATCAGGCCAAACCTTGATAATCATTAAATCCAAAATAAAACTGCAGAAGTACATCAGTGAAAAACATAAAAGCAAACTAAAACTAATCAAGTTACCTAGCCAGATTTAAAATCTGTTTCAGCCAATAAACAGACATAACCATGAAAACACTATTATTTGTTGCCATTGTATTGGTTATAGAAGGCTTCCAGGCCCAGTTCAAAGTGTTGGAGATGACCCACAAATATGAATAGATACTATAATCGTATTTTCTTGGAAAAAAATAAAAGAAAGAGCTGAAAAGGGGGAAAATCTGTTCATAATGATTTTAAAAATGTAATGGTTTATGTTTATAACTTTGCTTACAAAGGAAGATTCAAGAGCAAAACCAAGAAAGTAAATAATTAAATTAAATCAATCTAAAAAGGACAGCTTTTTGAAACTGAGCCCGTCTGGTCACAGAGCAGAGCATCTTGCTCCATTAGGCACTGCCTTGTCAGAATTAAATCTGCCTATCCAGTAAGAAGGACAACAGAACAACAGAAGGACTTAGTGTACACTTAAGCAGATGACTGCAAAATGAGCAGTGTGGCCAGGCAGCTGTGAAGGCAAACAAAATTCTGGGATGCATCACTAGAGGGATCACCGGCAGGAAAAAAAAGGAGTCCTAATCCTGCTCTATAAGGCTTTAGTCAGAGCCCATTTAGAAACAGTCTTCACTTCTGGAGACCTCACTTAAAAAAAGATGTTGGTTAAGATTGAGCAAATCCAGAGATGAGCAACAAAAATGATGCAAAGTCTGAGGGACAAAACATATCAGGAGAGAGTGGAGGAACTGAATATGTAGAGCCTGGAAGATAGGAGGGAAAAGGGGGACATGATTGAAACCCTTAAATATAATAAGGGTGTGAATAAGGTTCTAGAAGGCAGTATTTTCAATAACAGGCAAAAATCAAGAACACAAGGGCATGACCTCAAACTGACAGGAGGAGAGTTCAAAAGTATTGTTAGAAGGTAGTAGAAGCTTGGAACCAACTTACTGCATAGGTAATGGGCCAATCATCAGTAAATAACCATAAACATGCTTGGGATAAACACAGGTCCATCGCCTGACAAAAATTAAAATAAAATAAAGTATAAAAATAATAATAAAAAATTAGGTAAGCAAATAATAAATTTAAAAGAAAATTAATCCCTCTGGTAAAGGGACTAATTCCTCTACATAAATTTACAAGGGTCAACAGTGGATTATACAGCTAGTGGGAAGTTAGAGATAGAAAATTATATCTGTAGGACAGAGGAAAGTACATACAAAACAAAAAGAGAAGTAATAATAATAATAATAATAATAATAATAATAATAATAATAATAATAATAATAATAATAATAATAATAATAATAATAATAATAATAATAATAATAATGAAACAGAATTAGGAGAGGCAAAAAAAGTAGCCTAAGGTATGATTGATCCTCCAACCTTGCTCGAATTAAACAGAGAAATCAAGTGCAGGTCTTGCAAGGTACACGTATTTCTAAACAAATATTTCAGATGGTGCGATCTTTAAATCAAGTACAAAATATGTCTGATGCAAAATACAATGGGCTTGTTATGAGCTCATTGGTGACCTGATGGAAATCCTTTGGTTTAACTTCAACTTTTGAAATATTTATTCTAGAAATTAAACAAAAGAGAAATATAGATGCATCTTTGTTAACAGACAAGTTTCTTTGCCCAATCTCACTTGGGCTCCATACGTATTTTCATAGACAAACAGACATCTTGGATGGAGATTCGTACAAACGCCCCTAACAAACCGATAGTATTTTGCATCGTACTTATATTTTGTACTTGGTTTAAAGATCTCACCTTCCGAAACATTTGTTTAGAAATACGTGTACATTGCAAGACCTGCACTTGATTTCCCTCTTTGAGCAAAGTTGGACGATTAACTATACCTCCAAGCCTCTAGAAGTCGCTGCAAGGGCGCCTTTGGTCGTGAGGACCAAAACGTCTGACGCCGCCTTGGAACATCTCCGGCTCTCGTTTCCGGTTACGTCCTCTCTTTTTTTTTCCCTTCCTTCCTTTCTTCCTTCCTTCTGCTGCACGTGTGTTGCGTCGCCCGGCTCTCCGGTCTTAGCTGTTTGCGGAAGGATGGCGGCGAATACCGGGAAGCTTCCGATGCGGCTCCTGCGCAAGAAGCTGGAAAAGCGCAACCGCAAGATCCGCCAGCGCAATTTGGCCCGGCAAGGAGCCGCCGACCAAAGCCTGGCCGCGACGGCATCGCCGCCAGGAGAAACGCTGGGTGAGGGCATCATCATCATCATCATCTCTTATCTATCCGAGTACCTTGTAGTCCCGGTGGGGGCCCCCCCGGATGTCGGGGGAAGCGGTGGCATGATTGAAGTTGAATGGTTTCAGGGCAGAGTCGATGCCTCTTTGCGCAGAAAGGCGCGGGTCGGTTATAATGTCAGAATAGACAGTGTGAGTTGAGTGTGCTTCTGAACAACGTTTAGTGGTGTACATGCACCACCCTCTCAATCATTTGCAAAGAAGTTGCCTGGATGGGGTAAGGGGTGGCATGCTGCATGAAATAAAAGAAACCTCGTGGATAATAATTTTACTTCGGAAAGGAAAGCCAGGCTCGTGGATGAAGGAGTTTGGATGTCAGGTGCAAGTAGCCAGAAACTGGCTGAGTTGAGTTCAAATTACTAAAAGTTTATTATATGCCATCTATCCGCAAGAATCTGATGTACTGAGGGTCAAGCCAAATTGGCGCTAGATAAGAGTCTGGAATTCCGGAGGGGCTGGACTTGGGGCTCGTATAAGGAGTACAGTGTCTTCAAACTGATGACACCTTTGCTCCATCCTTGGGATCAGCCATGCTCGTCTCTTACATTTGCATTGGGCTGAACCTGTTAAGGAGCTGGAGCAGCTTTCTTGTCAAGAAAAGTTGCAACATTAGGGCTTTTTAGTCTACACAATGATTGAAGTGTACAAAATTATGTATGATGTGGGTAAAGTGGACAGGGAGAAGCCATTTTCCTCTTCCCAAAATATTAAAACCAGAGATCACCCAATCAAATGGAATCCTAAAAGAATCAGGACCAACAAAGGTCCCAATTTTTGCACGTATATTTTATTTATTTATTTATTTTATTTAATTGTATTTATATACCGCCCTATTCCCTGAGGACTCAGGGCGGTTTACAGGGAATTAAAAATCCAAAATACAAAAATTAAGAACCAAATTAAAAAAAAATTAAATTAACCCTGTAGTCAGTTAAAAAAGAACCCCAAATTAAAAATTCCTCCTCAGTCTGGGCCCGAGAGCTCGAAGAGCCAGGTCTTCAGGCCCCGGCGGAATGATCGGAGGTCGGGGGCAGTCCTCAGCTCCACCGGCAGCTGGTTCCAGAGGGCAGGCGCTCCCACAGAGAAGGCCCTATCCCTGGGTGTCACCCGCCGGCAATCTCTCACCGGCGGAACCCTGAGCAGACCCTCCCTGTGGGAGCGCACTGGGCGAAGGGCGTTTGATGCCGGCAGCAGGTGTTCCCTCAAATAACCCGGACCCAGGCCATGTAGGGCTTTATAGGTGATAACCAGCACCTTGAATTTCACCCGGAGGGCAACCGGAAGCCAATGCAGCTCGCGGAGTAGAGGTGTTACATGGGAGTATCGGGAAACCCCCATTACAACTCGCGCGGCCGCATTCTGCACCAGTTGAAGCCTCCGAGTGGTCTTCAAGGGCAGCCCCATGTAGAGAGCGTTACAGTAGTCCAAACGGGAGGTCACAAGCGCATGAGTGACTGTGCGTAGGGCGTCTCGGTCCAAATAGGGACGCAACTGGCGCACCAGGCGAACCTGTGCAAAAGCCCCCCTGGTCACGGCTCCTATATGATCTTCAAAATTGAGCCGTGAATCCAGGAGGACGCCTAAGTTGCGAGCCCTATCAACGGGGGGCAACACCTCACCCCCCATCGTTAGAGGTGGAATAACATGGTTAACCCGAGACGCCAATATGCAGAGCCACTCAGTCTTGGCGGGATTGAGACGAAGCCTGTTTCTCCCCATCCAGACCTGAACCGCCTCCAGGCACCGGGACATCACGGAGAGGGCATCACTGGGTTGGTTTGGGGTGGAAAGAAAAAGTTGGGTATCATCAGCGTACTGGTGATACCCCACCCCAAAACCACGAATGATCTCACCCAGCGGCTTCATGTAGATGTTGAACAGGAGAGGCGAGAGAACCGACCCCTGAGGAACTCCACAAACGAGAGACCTCGGGGCGGATCTCTGCCCTCCTGTCAACACCGACTGCGAGCGGCCCTGGAGGTAGGAGGAGAACCACCGTAAAACGGTGCCTCCCACTCCCAACCCCCTGAGACGTCGCAGCAGGATACCATGGTCGATGGTATCAAAAGCCGCTGAGAGATCTAATAGGACCAGGACAGAGGAGCAGCCCCTGTCCCTAGCCCTCCAGAGATCATTCACCAGTGCGACCAATGCCGTCTCCGTGCTGTGTCCGGGCCTGAAGCCCGATTGGTACGGGTCCAGATAATCAGTATATTACTCAGCCTAAGAATTTACTACCATGAGATGTAGTGGTGGCTACCAGCTTGACTGGTCACTGTGAGAACAGCCTGCTAGACCAGATGAGCCAAGGGTGTGATCCAACAAGGCACTAGTTATGGTCTTTTCTAGTGGCCCAAACAGTAAAGTAGCAATAATATTCAATTCAGTCAATGCTTTAGCAAGTACAGTAGAATGCAGGGGCTTAATTGATATTTTAAATAAACTGTGTGGTATATTCATTGGTCCTTGTGGCCTGAATGAGATTTCCAGATATGTTTTTGGCACTTAAGTGCAGCAGCAATTGACCTTTTTGTTTATGCCATTAGAAAATCCAATGGAGAATGTCTCAGAAGAAGTTTCCAACATTTTAGAAACAGCAATGGAAGACCACAAAATGACAGATGGGGAATTGCCTAATGTAATAAAAGATGAGGGACCTGAGTGTAAACAACCTGGGATGAAGAAGAAGAAGAAGAAAAAGAAAAGGCAAATTGAAAATTGTGCAGAAAATGGTATGATAGCTCTTATTGTTACTTCTTTTTACATGAGTGTTATTTTATTTCCTTAGTTCTTTTTCTCCCCATGGCAGTATTGCAGTATTCCTTTTATTGATGTATTTTATTTTAAAACTATAATACAAACACACGAGTGTACCAAACACAAAAGCTACATCAATTGATGCTCTTTAGCTTAGAACACAGGTGTCAAACTCGCCACATCACGTGATGTGTCATGACGTATTGTGACTTTTTCCCCATTGCCGGAGTTGGGGTGGGCGCGGCCTCTGCATGATGCAACCAACCTGCAAACTGGTAGTTTGACATCCCTGGCTTAGAAGATAAGGGAAGACATAGGTATATATAATCATGCATGGCATAGGTAACTTGAAGACAAAAAAGGGTTTCTTTTCCGGCGATACTGGAGTGATGTCCAATGTTATCCACTGTAACTAAAAGTAGGGAAATTTAAGACCAGCAGAAAGAGAGACTTTTCTTAGATAGTATATAGGTATAATGGAATTTGCTGCCAGCAATTGTAATGGCAATCCATTAGGTTGGTTTTAAAAGACAACTAGATAGATTCATGGAGTATCATACTATTAGCGGATGCTAATACTGATGCCTGTTGAATCATAAATAGCATCCCTTAAATATTCGTTGCTAGGATGTGATAGCGGAAAGGGACTATTCCTTTCATTCCAGGCATATCAGCATCTAGTTGCCAATGTGGGTCACAAAACACTGGACTACATAGGCATATCCATTAGAGCTCTTCTCCAGTAAAAATGCATGCTGAGATTCAGTAATAATGAAACATGGGCTGTGCTGAAGTAGATAATTCATGAAGAATGGCTATGTTAGCTTTCCTAAGTAAAATTGAATCTCTCGGCTTATGTGGAAGTATCTCATCTTTCTTTTCCATGCATTTCTAGCTGGTAAAGGTTTCATACAATGGACATTTGATTGGATCAGATTCAACAGCCCAAAACTTAAGTCCCTTTGAAATTGCAGTTATAATCGCCTTGGTTTTCAATTCCGTTCTCTTCTGCTTCCAGAATGAAGGCTTTATATTGTGCAGTATTTATTTGTTTATTTCATGGCCACTTAGAGGGGTATATGGCAGTGGTATAAGGAAACATAACTTTATGTCCATTAAAAAAAATTAAAAATCTGCATTTTGAGAGGCTTTTACTTTCAGTGGAGAGATCACTGCTTCATCTTCAGATAATTATTGATAATGAAAATTGGTTTTGTGGTATGCAGGTGGTAAAAAAGCAAAAATTGAGGAAGAAGAGGTTGAAACACAAGAGGCTTTACCTGGGAATCTCGAAGAAGAAAATGTTGATGGTCTGACTGAAGAAGAAGCTCCTGATGATGCTGACGGACCTGCTTTGCCCCTGGGTTTAACAGGCAGGTTTTCTCAATGCTGTTTCTCAGATAATGAGATTTTGTATGTTTATTATTTATTTATTTATTATTTGGATTTATATACCACCCCTCTCTCCCAAGGGACTCGGGGCGGTGTACAGGGCAATTAAACACTATAAACAACACATAATGTACAAAAATTAAAATGAAATTAAACTAATAGCCCTAAACAATAAGACACATTCTAAAATTTAAAATTTTTAAAATTTAAGATCTAAAATCCCAGTCCCTCAGTCCAGGCCGGCAAGTTCAAATAGCCAAGTCTTCAGGTCGTGGCGGAAGGAGCGAAGGTCAGGAGCCATCCGGAGCTCAACAGGGAGCTGATTCCAGAGGGCATATCCTCATTAAATCCTAAAATGCGTTTAATAAGTCTTATCAAACTCAATGGGATTTAGAAATATATAGGAATGAGATGCAGGATACTGAGCCTGGAATCTTTATTTTTATTGAACTTAGAGGTCAGGCCTTTGGCCTTGGTTAAATATTTATTTCTTTTAATGATTAGTTCAGTGGCTTGTGAGTAACATAAAACTTGTACTAAAAACACCCATTCCTCTTGATTAGAATATTAAGAATATTAAATGTCTATGGAGATTCTCAGTCATCCAGGTCATTCTTTGGGACTAAGAATACTACATTAAGAAAAAAATGTAGTAATTAACAGCTTTGAGTACTTTCTTGTGAGGGATGATAGGCTGTAATCCAAATAAATAAATAAATATAAAGTTAATGGATTTCAAGAGTGATTTAAATAAATGCAGGAGTACTTGTTGGAAAAACTGGTGATTTAATTGCGGAACGGGATATATGTGGAAATGCATTAATTAAAAAAAAAATCTAAGCAATGCAAATTTTCTAAAATAGAGCAGCTAAGTTTGGCTCAGCCTTAAATGGTTTAATGACCTAATATTTGCTTCCATGTTTATCTTCCTGCTTGACATTTATTTATTTGTTAATTTTTAAATTTATTTACTTACAAATAACCCAAGTGGCAAACCTATCAAACACGCCTTTCTGCTCCTATTTTTCCCTACAACAACAACCCTATAAGGTGGATAGAACTGAAAGAGAGTGAGTGACTGGCCCAAAGTCACTCAGATGGATGCTCTTTCATGGTTAAGGCGGGAATAGGACACGGTCTCCTGGTTTCTAGTCTGATGTCTTAACCACTACACCAAATTGGCTCTCAGTTGTTTTAAATTGGGCATAGTTAAACTCTGTTCTATTTTAATACAGTGGACTTCCTTTTGATCTATAGCAATTGGTTGGGAACAGTTAAACAAGGCTGACATTGCTTGTCTCTTCAGGTGCTTTTGAGGACACTTCCTTTGAGTCTCTTAGTGACCTTGTCAGTGAGAACACATTGAAAGGGATAGCAGACATGGGATTTACACACATGACAGAAATTCAGCATAAAAGTATTAAACCGCTTTTGGAAGGCAGGTAAGAAATGACATTTTTTTTAAGGGAAGAGCAAAAGAAATGCAAATTTCTGTCAGATGATTGACAGGCAGGAAACAGTAGTGAGTGATGATCAAAGCTGTTGTCTTGGAGCTATAGTATTCAGTTAATCAGCCTTATTGTTTATTAAGTATTAATTTTAAATTCATATTAATGATGCTACTTGTTTTTAATTAAAAAAATGTTAACTTCCAAACCACTCATGCATTCCTTTTTGTTTTCTCTTTTCTTTCTGCAATTATTCTACATGCAGAGATATTTTAGCAGCTGCAAAAACTGGCAGCGGCAAAACGCTTGCATTTCTCATTCCAGCCATAGAACTTATCTACAAGTTAAAATTTATGCCTAGAAATGGTGAGATATTTTTTTTCTTGAAATATCATTTGAAATCTTGAAGATAAATGTGGTGTAGAAGAGCCAAGTAGTCATTTCCAGGGGAAAAGAGGTCTCTGATGGCGATTGCCTTTTCTAATTTGGTCGTCCCATCTTGGTAGGATCTGGTTGTCTAAAATGAGCAGGGAGGCCTGATGTGTATTACCTTATTTTGACTGAGTGAGGACAGGGATGTTGCCCTCTTCAAAACCTGCCGAGGCTGAGGGAAGAGAAGTGGTATTGATCTATTATCACTGTTCCTGAGGTGGCAGAACATGGGTTCCTATGTGTTAGCTTGAGCTACAGTTACAAGTTGGGGTCCTTTTGGTGTATCAGCCCTCTTTGCTGAATTGAGAGCCTTCTGTGGTCTCTCTAGTGACCAGCTTGATCATCTTCCTCCTTAGCTGGTGGTTTTGGAAGAGGCTGGTTCTAGAGTTTATACCCTCCATGGCGGCAGCCATGAATTTGATGGTCGCAGGAAATCTGAGCTCTAAATTTCTAGGTAGACCCACGTTAAAACTTGTTTTTAATCTCTGGGCAGTTAGCAATCAGGATGTTGAGAATACAGTATTACTGGATTTATTATGTCATGGTCAGTTCGCTTCCTGATCCAGGTGCAGGTGACTTCCACCTGCTCCCTCTGCAGGGCTTGACTCGTTCATTTGGTCCACCTTAGGCAGCTTATGGATCCAAATGATTTTCCTAGATGTTTGGCAGTTTCCCTGACGTGAGTAGAGGTTGAGTTGAGAGTTTGATCTATCACTGGCAAGAAGCAGTGTGTCAGGCCCCTGACAAAATTGCTCCTGCCTATGGGGCAGTCTGGGTGATTTACAGAGAACCTCCGGGAGATGAAGTGGCAGAAGCAATGCCTGGAGTACAAGTGGAGGGTAATAAAGACTTAATCTGACTAAGCGTAGCTAATGTGCCCAGGTTTGGGCCAACTCTGTAGCAATATGAGAGGCAAAGTATATGTAATTCTCTCTTATTATGTCAGCAGGTTATCCCCCAGCAGCCCATCTCTCTTAGTTCTTCTTGAGTAAAGTGCTGTCTTGTAGAATTACCACTTGGCCACTCTGACCAGTTAGCTGGGCTGAATCCCGGGAGAGCTGATTTTCTATAGCAGGTCTAGCCTTCTGGAGTGGCTTCCCGTTGGAGGTTCAATTGGCTCCTTCAACTGTCCACTTTCCAGAAGAAGTTGATAATGGGGCTCTCTTGAAGGGCATTTGGTGTGTGACGTCATCTGTTATTAGCAGGTTTTTACAAGTATTTTGGTTTTGTATTACAGGTGGTCCCCCACTTACGACCACAACTGAGCCCAAAATTTATGTTGTTAATTGAGAAGTTTGTTGAGTGAGTTTTGCCCCATTTTACAACGTGTCTTGCCACATTTGATAAGTGAATCACTGCAGTTAGTTAAGTTAGTAACATAGTTGTTAAAAGTGAATCTGGCTTCTCCATTGTCTTTGCTTGTCAGAAGGTTGCAAAAGGTGATCACGTGACCATGGGACACTGTAACCGTCATAAATATGAACTAGTTGTCAAGCATCCAAATGTAAATCACGTGACCATGGGGGATGCTGCGATGGTCCTAAATGTGAAAAATGGTTGTAAGTCATTTTTTTCAGTGCCATTGTAACTTCGAACTGTCACCAAATGAACTGTTGTAAGTCGAGGTCCACCTGTATTTGGGTTTTGGTTTTTTTTGCTGTGCCTGTGAGCTGCCAAGAGTTTAGATTGTTTAGATTGCATTGTTTAGATTGCAGTAAGATGATCGACAAACAGATAGGTTTGCCTTTATCTGTTAAAAACTCTAGATATCTCTCGTTTCCCATCTCCTTTTTAGGAACCGGTGTCCTCATACTTTCACCGACTCGAGAACTTGCCATGCAGACTTATGGTGTTCTCAAAGAACTGATGACTCATCATGTCCACACCTACGGCTTGATAATGGGGGGCAGTAATAGATCAGTTGAAGTACAAAAACTTGGTAATGGCATAAACATCATTGTCGCAACTCCAGGCAGGCTTCTGGACCATCTGCAGGTAAAACAGATAGTATTGCATAATGCATGTCCTCTCTTTTGTCCCTGTGTGTAGTTGACAACATTGTTGGATATGTTTTAGAATACTCCAGGATTTATGTATAAGAACCTGCAGTGTCTGGTAATTGATGAAGCTGATAGAATTCTAGAAGTTGGGTTTGAAGAAGAAATGAAACAAATCATAAAGCTTCTACCAAGTAAGTCAGATATTTACACTATCTGTATTTCTTGATACTTAAAAATTCATGCAGTAGTCCTGAGCTATTTCAACTTTTCTAAATCCTATTCTTGTGTCTGCTGTACTAATGCCTAGAATTCACTTTAAACACTCTACAGTACAAGCTATGTAGATCTTGAATGTTTGGTGATTAATATCTTTTACAGTGCTATATTATGCATATTTGCTAAAGAAAATACTTCTCAGTTCAGTGGACATTACTCTCAAGTAAAATTTAGGATAGCTTAAAAAAAGTAGGATGATCCAAATTTGGGATAGCTTGAAAAAATTTTTTAGGATGGCTTGAAAAAACACATTTATAGTGATTTGGATGAGTGGCTATATATGTATGTATAACATTGCCATTTTGTTTTTATTCTAAATATGATTAGGATTAGTTCAATTTTTTAATTGTAAAAGCTTGTGAGACACTATTTTTTTTTTAAAAAAAGGATTCTAGGTGGCATGTATCAGCTAGATATTTCTGATTTGTTACCTTGTCAAAGTTTTTTTAAAAACACGTGTTTTTAATTTCATTCCTTTCCCTGCCAGAACGTAGGCAAACCATGCTGTTCTCTGCTACACAAACCCGTAAAGTTGAAGATCTGGCAAGGATTTCTCTAAAAAAGGAGCCATTATATGTTGGGGTTGATGACAATAAAGAGACAGCAACTGTAGAAGGCCTTGAACAGGTAATCTAAGCACAGATATCTTGGCAAACAATATTTTGCTTATATGTCTGCTCTTAACATTTAATTCTCTTCTTTCTTTGGGATTCTCTTCCTTGGCCATTTCTTTCCCATTTGGACATTTATATCGAAGTGCAAGGATGTTTTTCTCCTGTGTTTCTAACAGCTCTTCACATGCTATTAATTACTCTTTCAAAACGTTCATGAATTCTTTATCAGACTTGATTGATAATTGCTAGCTATACCGACATTTCTGGATTTTTAAATTCCTTCAATAAATTTGTTGTCCGCCGCAGAGGTAGTTAAATTAAAATGTACGCTGGCATCTTCATTTTGAAGTCACTAGAAATAGAGGTTTGGGAAGTCATATTTTTTTAAAAAAAACAACAAAACAAAACCTTGTTTTTCAAACAATTACAGGGTTATGTAATATGCCCTTCAGAAAAGAGGTTCCTCCTGCTGTTCACTTTCCTGAAGAAGAATCGAAAGAAGAAGTTGATGGTGTTCTTCTCTTCATGTATGTCTGTGAAATACCACTATGAACTTCTTAACTACATTGACCTGCCTGTACTGGCTATTCATGTAAGTATTCGTGATTAAATGAATTGATGTACCTATACCAACAGTACTGTGCAAATGTCTTAGGCCACCATTAGATCTGCTGTTGTAGCAAATGCATAATGACAATAGATAGATAGATAGATAGATAGATAGATAGATAGATAGATAGATAGATAGATAGATAGATAGATAGATAGATAGATAGATAGAGATAGATAGATAGATAGATGATAGATAGATAGATAGATAGATAGATAGATAGATAGATAGATAGATAGATAGATAGATAGATGATAGATAGATAGATATAGATATACATATAGATATACATATAGAATGATATGCCAGTCTCAGAATACAACCAAAAATACAGGAAATTTGTATGCAGTATTCAAAAACAGGAAAAAGCAAAAAAAGAAGAAAAAAGAAGAAAAAAAAAAGCTTTCCTAGGCCAAAGTGGCAAGTATATAACGTGACTTCCTCTTACACTTGAACAATTGCAGGTGCCATAAAGGGAAATATGAGAACCCTAGGTACTGTCATTGTTAACAACTTGTGTATCCTATCATTTCGTGCCAAAATGACTGCTGTGCAGAAAAAACAAGTTTTTTTTTTTTAAAGAGTCAAAACATTGGCATTTATTCCTTTTCTTATTTTTCTTTTTATTTTGTCCCCCCTTCCCCCTCCCTCCTCCCCCCTCCCTACCTCCCCCCCTCCCCCCCTCCCCCCCCCCAACTTCCCAGAGCTAAATACAAGGTATATATATAAAAAGCAATCATAAACAATCATATGCTAACAATTATAAACTCTAAAATCCATCACTCTCTAGCTTATATAAGATGAAACAAATAATAATAATATTGAATATGTATAAAAAAAACTAAGATAATAAAAGAAAAAAACAACGAAAGAAGACTTATTCAAATGCTACATAAAACTTCTTAACCCTATACTTGTTCTGGATAAAATCAATCCATTTTCTCCATTCCATAATATAGCGTTCTTGCGAATGATCTTTCAAATAGGCCGAAATCTTCGCCATCTCTGCCAGGTCGGAAACCTTTAAAGTCCACTCCTCTATGGTCGGCAGTTCCTCTTTCTTCCAGTATTGGCCTATCAAAAGTCTTGCCGCCGTAATTAAATTCAACATCAACTTGGTGTCCACAACTGTGGCATCTGTAATTATTCCCAACAAAAAAAATTGCGGACAAAACTTTAACCTCTGTTTAAAAATCTTCTGCATGTTCCACCAGACTTTTATCCAAAAAGCCTTAACCTTTTTACAAGTCCACCATATGTGAAAATATGTTGCATCTTCATCACCGCACCTCCAACATTTAGGCTGATAATTCGGATACATACTTGCAAGCTTTTTGGGATCTAAATGCCATCTATAAAACATTTTGTAAAAATTCTCTCTTAAATTTTGAGCTTGTGTAAATTTTACGTTCCTCACCCATATCTTTTCCCACGTGTCCATTGTGATGACTTCCTGGATATTTTGGGCCCATTTTATCATACAATCCTTAACAAGCTCTGTTTCTGAGTCAATCTCTATCAATGCAAGATATATCCGTTTGATATGTGCTGGTCCCTGATTCCTAATTTGCTTTATCAAATTTTCATCAGTCATTGTAAATCCATTTTTCTGGTCTTCTTTCCACCTGGCCCGTAACTGAGTATATTGAAACCAATTTTGAACAACCTTCTCTTCTCGCAAGAGGCTATATGATTTCAAACACCAAACATTTCTTTCCAAACTGAGAATCTCCTTGTACGTAGTCAAATCATGTTTGAAGCCAGCATGTATATTTTCTATTGCGTGTTTTGGAATTGCCCACAATGGTATCTTGCAACTTAACTTATGTCTGTACTTCTTCCAAACTCTCAGCAATGCCTGTCTTAAAATATGCACCCTAAACACGTTGTCTACCTTCTTATCATACAACAAATATGCATGCCAGCCAAACAACAAATCGTGGCCCTCAAGATTTAATAACCTCCCTTGCGTCAAATTAATCCAGTCACTTATTCCTACTAATGCAGCAGCTTCATAATATAATTTAAAATTAGGCAATTTAAGGCCACCTCTCTCACGAGTATCCTGCATAATCTTAAGTTTAACTCGTGGTTTTTTCCCTGCCCACACAAATTTATTGATACCTCGCTGCCATTCCTCCAGATTAGAATCTTTCTTAAGAATCGGTATCATTTGAAATAAAAATAAAAATTTAGGCAGGACATTCATTTTTACTGCTGCAATCCGTCCCAACAAAGACAATTGCAATTTTTTCCAACTCTCCAATTCTTTTTGAATTTTCCCCCATAATTTTTCATAATTATTTTTATATAGCTTTGTATTAGAGGGCGACAAAATCACCCCCAAATATTTAACCCTTTTAACAATCTCAAATCCAGTTAATCCTTCTAAAAGGGCCTTTTGCGATGTTGTCATATTTTTGGCCAAAATTTTTGTTTTTTGTACATTAACCTTAAATCCAGAAACCTTCCCATATTGTGTTATTATCTCCATCAGGTCCACAACAGAGTTCTCTGGCTGGGTCACTGTAACAACCAGATCGTCTGCGAATGCTCTCAGTCTGTAGTCCTGATCTCCAATTTGAATCCCCTTAATTTTTTCCGAATTCCGAATTTTAACCAATAATATCTCTAATGTTAACACAAATAACAAGGGCGATAACGGACACCCTTGCCTTGTGCCCTTCTCAATATTACATGCTTCTGTCAAACTATTATTAACTATAATTCGGGCAGTTTGTTTTTGATATAATGCCCTAATCGGTTGTAAAAAAATTTCCCCAAAATCCATTTTATCTAAAACTTTCAACAAAAATTTCCAATTCAATTGATCAAAAGCTTTTTCAGCATCTAAAAAAATTAGCACCGCAGCAATCTGGTTGTTCCTTTCCAAAAACTCTAACACATCAACTATATGCCTCACATTATTTTTCATTTGCCTACCACTAATAAACCCTGTTTGATCCCCATGAATCACCTGTTGCAGAACCCTCATCAGTCTATTAGCCAAAACCTTAGCAAATATCTTGTAATCTGTGTTTAAAAGCGATATCGGTCTATAATTTTTAACTTGAGTAACATCTTGGTCTTCCTTCGGAATCAAAGAGATAAAAGCTGTTCTCCAAGACGGTGGCACCTTTCCCCCCCTCTGGATTGTCTGGAACAGTTCCTTTAACGGTTTTATCATTTCTAATTGTAAATTTTTATAATAGGCCGCAGTCAAGCCATCCGTACCTGGTGCTTTATCCACCTTCAATTCCTTAATTGCTATAAAAATTTCTTCTTCTGTGATCAATTGATTAATCCCTTCTTTTTGTACTTGCGTAAGAACTGGGATGCTAGCATTTTCCAAATATATATCAATGTCCTTTTCATTAATTTTCTCCTTAGCATATAGTTTAGAATAAAAATCCACAAAAGCGTCCTTAATAAGGTCCTGTTGAAACACAACCCTTCCTTTATGCTCAATCTTGTCTATATTAGAAGCCCTTTGTTTTTTCCTCAATCTATAAGCTAACCATCTGCCTGGTTTGTTAGCGTTACAAAAAGTGTTATGCCTGGCAAACCGCAGATTGGTTGCCACTTGGTCAGCCATTAATTTATCAAATTGTCCTCTTAACAATTTAATAGCCTCCTTAGTCTTCACATCCTCTGAATTCAAAATCAAAGCCTTTTCTTTTTCCTTTATTTCATTCTCCAATTCTTTCCTCCTAGCTTCCACAGCACGTCTATGTTTGTTGTTCATATATATCAACACCCCTCTCATGTATGCCTTGCTAGCATCCCACACCATGTCCATAGAAGTACCTTTGTTCATATTAGTTTCAAAAAAATCCTTCATCCGCTGTTTGCATTCTTCCACATTTCCCTGATTTCTAAACAAATTCTCATTTACGCGCCACGAGCGCCTGTCTCTTTTCTCCTTATCAATCTCTAACCACACTGGACTATGATCAGAAATAGTTCTTGCACAAATCTTCACCTTTTTAGTCCTCAAAAAAAAGTCATTAGTCACCAAAATAAAATCAATCCTCGAAAAAGATTTATGTCTATCAGAATAAAAAGTATAATCCTTTTCCTGCAGGTGTCTCTCGCGCCAGATATCTCGCAATTCCAAGTCATCCTTCATTTCAAAAAAAGATTTAGGCAGTCTAGCATGACTTGGAATGCGCTTAAAAGCTCCAGCCTTATCCATCTGTACATCCATAACACCATTCCAGTCCCCCATAAAAATAAAAGATTTATAATCCAACTGGGTAAGCTTTGTATAAAGTAAACTAAAAAAGTCAGCCTGTTGTTGTTGTTGATTAGGAGCATACAGTCCAACTAGAAGCGTCTTTTTGCCTTCTAACAACAAGTCTATCAGTACGTATCTTCCATGCTTATCTGCTTCAATTAAATCCGCTGTTATGGCACTTTTAATATAAACAACCACTCCATTTTTCTTATTCATTGCAGAGGCAACAAAATGCGTACCCAGTCTTGAGTTCAATAAAAACTTTTGGTCCATAGCCCTAATATGCGTTTCTTGCAAACATATAACATCTATCTTAAATTGTTTTAAATATTGAAAAACCTTCTTTCTCTTCTGTGGTGAATTTAGTCCATTAACGTTCCAAGTCAAAAATTTAGTTGCCATGCATATCCTCCCAAAGCTCTTGAAGCACTGCTTTGATAGGACTATCTTCTTTAGGCCGTGCTCCTCCCACTGCTTGGCTATGAGTACGTTGTGAAGATTCTGAAGACTTTTGCTGATCTTGTTCTTTTATTTTCTTTGCTCTTTTTAAAGCAGCACGCGTTACCCTTTGCTCTCTAGGATCATCCAGAGAGGTTGTAGCTTGATCTCCTCCAGCACCATTTTCCTCAGTTACATCCTCTTGATGTTCTCCTTCTCCTTCTCCCGATCCCTTTGCAGCTTCCAGAAGTGTTAATGGGGTTGCTTTTAAAACAGTATTGTAGAAATCACGCGCTTGCTTCACAGTAATCAGCCGGTACCTTTTGCCTTCATACATCACCATCAGCCCGTCTGGAATCTCCCATCTGAACCTTATATCTCGTTGCTTGAGCTCTTGCACCAGAAATGTAAAATCCTTCCTTCTCCTCAAAATCTTTGGAGGGATCTCTTTTAAAACCAAAACTTCTTGATCAGCAATCACAACTTTAGCATCATAAGCAGCTTGTATAACTTCATCTCTGATTTCTCTTTTTGTGAAGTAAACCACCACATCTCTAGGCAACTTTCTCTGTCTGGCAATCCATGAGTTTACACGGAACACTTTATCCATAGCTGCTCTTATTTCAGATGCTGGCTGATTCAATACCACTTCAAAAGCCTCAGAAACCAGCTGCTTTAAATCTTCCTTAATGTTCTCTTTTAAACCTCTGATTCTAACAGCAAACTGCATCTGGTAATATTGGGCAAGGCTTAACTCCCTTTCCATTTTGTCTCTTAAATTTTCATTCTCCCGTACTTTAACTTCTAATATTTCATTCTTTTGAGTCAAATCATCCAATTTTTCATCTAAATCTTCCACACATTCCGCCACTTTATGCACTGAAGACAAAATGTCTACCTTCATCACGCTGAGCTTCTGTTCCATCCTCTCTTCCATTCTCTCCTCCAGTTTCTCCAATTTCTCCTCCATCTGTGCAAATTTATCAGCCATTGATTGATTAATTGATTCCAAAAGTTTATCCAGAGCATCTCGTAAGTCCTTCGGTGTCAATACATCAGGAGGATGCAACACCTGTAATGATGATTGTTGCACCGGAGAAGATCCACCACTCCGTAGAGTTTTAGGGGGAGGTTTAGTCGCCATCTTTAGCTTTTCAATTGTGACGCACTTTCACTAAAAGTTTAAAAAGTCCATCAAGCTAGAGAGTATAATAAAATAATCCTCTTCACCTTTTCCTCTTGTACCGCTCTGCCTGCTCCTTTAATCCATAGTCCTTTCTTCAGGCAGGGGTGGTCGCAGACGCCTGGCTCTGCTCCAAGAAATCCGGAGCAGAGACGCCAGCCAGCTGGGAGCAACCCAGGCTTCGGGGGAGTTCAATCCTTCAGCCGCCCAAGCTCCAAGCTCAGGCGGCCCCGGAGAACTCTACCCCTACCTGGGGCCCCACCCCCTCCTCTTCTCCCGAGGAGGGGGCTTCAAATTCGCCCGAACAGCTGATCGGCGCTGTTTCGGGCGAAAAAACAACAGCTGAGCCGCGGGCAGCCCGGGAAGGCTGTCTCCGTCGCCGCGGAGCCACCGGAGAAAAAACAACAGTTTTGTGCAAGATCTGCTTGAGCATTGCATACACTGCATGCACATGTCGTACGATTCATTGGAAGCTTGCTGATAAGATCAACTTTTCAATCACATCATTCCAGTCAAAATGTCAGAGAATTTGACAGACATAAGATCTTCCTTTTGCATCAGCCAGGTCACTCTCAAAGGGAAATCAACAAACAAACTGGATACTCAAGTTATGGTTGTCAACACCGAAAAATAATTACAGATGTGGTCAGTAAAACTTTGCTACAACAACAAATCTAATGGTGGCTTAAGACTTTTGCACGCTGCTGTATATCACAGTAACCCAGTTTCCGGATTATAATCTAGATCTTCTCAGTTCTAAAATGCTGTCTTGGGTTAGGCTGGATTCAGAGTTTTTAACACCACCAGAATACCTTTTATTTGCTAGTTTCTTATATGACACTTGGTGCTGTTTTTCCCCATTTCTAGAACAGATTTTCAGGCTATTGCATAGCTGAAGAAGGTAATGATAATAATAGTAATAGTAGTAGTAGTAATAATAATAATAATGAGTTGGAAGGGATCTTGGAGGTCATCTAGTCCAACCCCCTGCTAAGGCAGGAAACCCTATAGCATTTCATACAAATGGCTGTCCAGTCTCTTCTTAAAAACCTCCAGTGTTGGAGCATTCACCACTTCTGGAGGCAGGTTGCTCCACTGGTTAATTGTTCTAACTGTCAGGAAGTTTCTCCTTAGTTCTAGGTTGCTTCTCTCTTTGATTAGTTTCCATCCGTTGTTTCTGGTCCTGCCTTCAGGTCCAACAAGGGCAAAAATATATGAGTCTGCATGTACGTATACACACATGTATGAGTACACAAATAAAAACCCACGCCAAGGATAGGAAGGACTCCAACATAGGCAATATGTTTCTGTCTCTCTCTCTCTCCGTGTGTGTTTGTATGTGTGTATGTAGCTTCTCTAAATCAGTTCACCAATGTTACATTTTTATGCATATCACATTAATTTCTGTTCACTTAAATATTACCAAATGTTATTTGCAAATTCTGCTTCTTAAAAATACATATAAAGAGCCCAGCTTTAAAAACAATTTTGAAACTCATTTATGCTCAAGCAAAACAAATGCCTTAAATCTCGGTAAATTAGAATTAAACTGTAGCCCATTTAATTCCAGAGAGAAAAACAAGCATGTGGTTTAAAGCAATAACCCCTTAAATTAGTCATAAGTATTTTGTATCCAGCCACTGCCAAACTTTCTGATTCTTTCTTGCCAACGCTTGCTGCACATATCTTTGCTGTTATTTAAAACTGCTAATCCTTCCAAATCTGCTACTCAGTGTAACAGCAACAACAATAACAGAGTTGGAAGGGACCTTGTTAGATCTTCTAGTCCAACCCCCTGCTCAGGCAAGAAACCCTATACCTTTTCTGATAAATGGTTGTCCAGTCTCTTCTTAAAAACTTCCAGTGTTGGTGTGTATGCTCCAACAGGCAGGCTGTTCCACTGATTAATTGTTCTAACTGTCAGAAAATTTCTTCTTAGTTCTAGGTTGCTTCTCTCTTTGGTTAGTTTCCATCCGTTGCTTCTTGTCCCGCCTTCAGATGCTTTGGAGAATAGCTTGCCTCCCTCTTCTTTGTGCCAACCCCTGAGATATTGGAACACTGCTATCATGTCACCCCTCGTCTTTCTCTTCATTAAACTAGACATACCCAATTCCAGCAACCGTTCCCTATATGTTTTAGCCTCCAGTCCCCCAATCATCTTTGTTGCTCTTCTCTGTACCCTTTCTAGAGTCTCGACATCTTTTTTACATCGTGGTGACCAAAACTGGATGCAGTATTCCAGGTGTGGCCTGGTGACTGAAATAAATCTCCTCCTTTGAATTAAAAGCCCCATCTTCTGATGGAAGGGACTGTTCCTTCTCCAGGAAACCTTTCTGACCTCCAGCCCTTTCATTGTAGTAACTTTGTAAGCACTTTAACCCACTTTGGTGAACTAGTTTGCCAGTTTTTTTTTTGACCAGCTAAGTGCCAGTGTTAACTGATTTCTGTTCTTCGATTTATGAGAGTTCTAGGGCATTGTAAATCCAGAGGCTTTTCTTCTGCTCTCTGTTGCAGTGAAGATCCACTTTTGTGCCTTAGTTCAGTGTGTCTCAAGCTGTCTTTCAAGCTTGAATAATGCAGGCTGCTTTGAGGTTATTGCAAATAGCAAGTGGCCTTTATGAAGGTTGGGGTGCATGACAACAGTGTCAGATTCTCAGCAAGATTTCAGCAGCGGAGTCATAAATTAACCTTTAAATGCCATCTGGAGCATCTTTCTCTTAAAGCTGTCTTTAAAATGCTTATCTGAAAAACAGGTTCTGTCAGCAAGGTTGAAGTTGTTTGTTAGGACAGTGTTTGCTGTCAGCAAACAGTTTTAAGTGGCTCCAGTTGGTATATGGCATTTGCTTCTACTGTACAGCGTGTAGAAGAACTGAAACATCCGTTGATTCTGTATGTAGTAACATAAAAAGAAAAATTAGATTTTTGTTTGCACATTTTCATAAATGGATTATGCTCTAAGCCATTTTTATGGAAATCTCAGTATTATTGCCTCTGTAAGGAATTACAAATATGGCAAAAGAGAGACTGCCAATGTACCCTAGAGGTATGTAAAATGTGGCTTTGCCCTTTTCTCAGACAAGGACTTAAGACGGTTTGGGTTGATTTTCCCCCCCCCCCCTGCTTTAAAACAAGCCAAAGCACAAAACTACTACAACAGAAACATGGGAGTTGGAGATATCGTCTTAACCTTTTCCTGTTGCCATTGGTTGTAATGGCAATTTCAGTTATTATTATTTTTTTCAGCTGCTCACCAGTTCCTTATCTTGTGTGTCTTTTATTCCTAGGGCAAGCAGAAACAAACTAAGCGCACAACCACATTTTTTCAGTTCTGCAATGCGGATTCTGGAATACTGTTATGCACAGACGTAGCTGCTCGCGGGCTGGACATTCCAGAGGTTGATTGGATAGTTCAGTATGACCCACCTGATGATCCAAAGGTATTACATATTCCTGAAAATTATATGGCTTAAATATGCATTAATGTGAATCGTATGCGTAATCTTCAAAATCTGAAATTAGAGTATTCTGGGATAGTTTATTTTTAATTAACTCCAGCAAGGCTGAATTTCACAGCTTTCTATTTTTTTATTTTTATTACTTTCTCCATTTGCATCTTGGACACACTGTTTTAGCATTGTAAATGGCTTCAGTGTCAGTCCAAGGGTTGAGCCATTGCATTTGGGTGCCTGGATGGAGACAACAGGTTTTGAGCTAAGTGGCATTGGCTTTGAGGAAAACAAGAGAATGAACTCACGTTAGTGACAGGCTCTAGGATGCTATTTAGCTATTGTCGATTCAAATGCTGCCAGTCAAAAAATAAATGCATTCAAAAAGAGTCTGCTGATTTAAAACCTCCAGGCTGTTTGCTTTATTAGTATGCAGTTTGTAAAGTACATCAGTTAAGAATAGGGGACCTTCAATAAATTTTTATGTCCTTACCATGCTATGCTTTCATGCTTAATATCAACATGAAACCCAAGTGATAGTTTATCTTCTATTACTTCCCATTAATGAAAGGAATATATTCATCGTGTTGGGAGAACGGCCCGTGGAATCGATGGAAGGGGACATGCCCTGCTCATTTTACGGCCAGAAGAACTGGGATTCCTGCATTACCTCAAGCAAGCCAGGGTTAGTTGCTAATGGAGTACTGTAGCATTGTACCACCATTGCTGGTAGCAGTAGTGATCAGTCATTTTTTTTTCCATTACTATCACTCTCTTAATATTTAATGTTATAACTTTACTAGAAATGCAGAGCAGCTGGCACAGCAGAACTGTGGAATGTGGAATGGAGCAGTGTTAATCCAAACTATGTTACCTTGTACTGATTGGATGCTATGGTTGTGAATTCAGGTTTCGTGTGGTTGCTGGTACCTAGGACAAAGAAGACCAGCTATCTATAATGCCAAAATGGCCGTCTGCTGTCTTTTTTAAAAACAAAAAACCTCCCTCTTTTCAGTACCCTAAATGGGACAAGAGTACTGGGGAGAGAAATTACACTAGTGCTCCACTTGTTAAGAATGACCTGCAGACATTCATGTAAACTTGTTTTCCCATTCTAAGACAGCTTGCAGGAACATTAAAATTTGGACGTGACACACTGGTCCTGGAAGACATTGGCCTAATTGTCCACTGATGGATGGATATACAGTCTAAAATGGCCGTGGTTGCTAAAATAGCTGCCCTTGGTGGATGTTTAAAACTGATTTTTTTTGCCTGAGACATTTTCTTGTAGAAATCAGTCAACCTTATAAAACATTCCCTATATAATTTCTTTATGGTACTCTATAATTGGCTAGAATGGGAGAATGAAGCATAGGATTGCAGGTAGATTGATCTGGTTTGTACCAGCATAGAACTGATCCAGTTTTTTGGGTTTACGCTTTACATTAAAGCATTATTTTATTTTATTTTATTATTTTATTTTATTTTATTATTTTATTTTATTATTTTATTTTATTTTATTTTTATTTTATTTTATTTTATTATTTTTTATTTTATTATTTTATTTTATTTTATTTTATTTGCAAATGTCTAATACTTCACATATGAACCTATAAATCACAGTGATTGGGTTCACACAAGTAATTGCACAGACCACAAGCCATATTGTAGCTAAGTGTACAATGTAATCCCAAACACTGTAATTTATTTTAAAATTACCTATTATTATTCTTTAGTTTCCTGCCTGAAGGAAGCCATTAGTTTTTCAACAGATTAGGAGTTAAAAAAAATCTAGTTTAGCAATACACATACATCTAGCCAATGTTTACATTTCCAGAGTTAGATGACCTAAGTTTAGATGTGATGAAATGTATTATATTCTTAATATCTTGTGTTTCCATTTTGTAGATTTTTTGTTGAGAACCTGTCTTTATATTTTTAGGTGCCATTAAGTGAATTTGAATTTTCTTGGTCTAAAATTTCTGACATTCAATCTCAGGTAAATATAGATTATACTATGAATGTTTTAAAAGCTCACTTATTTTTTTTCTATTTTTTTTTTCATTTGTATAGCTCATAAAGTAATCAGAAACAGTTCAATAATGCAAAACAACAACAAAAGATTCATAATGGTTTTATTTTGATATTCTATGAAGTGTTATAGTAAAGATTAAATCGGATGCAGTAGAAAATTTGTTAAGACTTGACTGCTTTTTTAACATTACCATCTATGCAGCTTTGGCACAAGGTACCCAGATTATGTTCTCTGGTTATGAGAACTTAATCTTAAACAGAGTGCAGATGAATGTACAGTGAGGGGGAAAAGTATTTGATCCCCTGCTGATTTTGTATGTTTGCCCACTGACAAAGAAATGATCAATCTATAATTTTAATGGTAGGTTTATTTTAACAGTGGGAGACAGAATAACAAAAAAAATCTAGAAAAATGCACTTCAAAAAAGTTATAGATTGATTTGCATTTTAATGAGTGAAATAAGTATTTGATCCCCTATCAGTCAGCAAAATTTTTGGCTCCCAGGTGTCTTTTATACAGGTAATGAGCTGAGATTAAGAGCATTCTCTTAAACAGAGTGCTCCTAATCTCAGCTTGTTACCTATATAAAAGATACCTATCCACAGAAGCAGTCAATCAATCAGATTCCAAACTCTCCACCATGGCCAAGGCCAAAGAGCTATCCAAGGATGTCAGGGACAAGATTGTAGACCTACACAAGGCTGGAATGGACTACAAGACTTATTGCCAAGCAGCTTGGTGAGAAGGTGACAACGGTGCAATTATTCACAAATGGAAGAAATACAAAATAACTGTCAATCACCCTCAGTCTGGAGCTCCATGCAAGATCTCATGGAGTTTCAGTGATCATGAGAACGGTGAGGAATCTGCCCAGAACTACATGGGAGGATCTTGTCAATGATCTCAAGGCAGCTGGGGCCATAGTCACCAAGAAAACAGCTGATAACACACTACACTGTGAAGGACTAAAATCCTGCAGTGCCTGCTCAAGAAAGCACATGTACAGGCCCATCTGAAGTTTGCTAATGAACTTCTAAATGATTCAGTGGAGAACTGGGTGAAAGTGTTGTGGTCAGATGAGATCAAATCAAGCTCTTTGGCATTAACTCAACTCACTATGTTTGGAGGAGGAGGAATGCTGCCTGTGACTCCAAGAAGACCATCTCCACCATCAATCATGGAGGTGGAAACATTATGCTTTGGGGGTGTTTTTCTGCTAAGGGGACAGGACAACTTCACTGCATCAAAGGGACAATGGACAGGGCCATGTATTGTCAAATCTTGGGTGAGAACCTCTTTCCCTCAACCAGGGCATTGAAAATGGGTGGTGGATGGGTATTCCAATATGGCAACGACCCAAAACACATGGCCAAGGGAACAAAGGAGTGGCTTAAGAAGAAGCACACTAAAGTCCTTGAGTGGCCTAGCCCATCTCCAGACCTTAATCCCATAGAAAATCTGGAGGGAGCTGAAGGTTCGAGCTGCCAAACATCAGCCTCGAAACCCTAATGACTTGGAGAGGATCTGCAAAGAGGAGTGGGACAAAATCCCTCCCGAGATGTGTGCAAACCAGATGGCCAAGTATAAGAAACGTCTGACTTCTGTGATTCCCATCAAGAGTTTTGCCACCAAGTACTAAGTCATGTTTTTTGAAGGGGTCAGATATGTATTTCACTCATAAAAATTCAAATCAATTTATAACTTTTTTGAAATGTCTTTTTTCTTGATTTTTTGTTGCTATTCTGTCTCACTGTTAAAATAAACCTACCATTAAAATTATAGACTGATCATTTTGTCAGTGGGCAAACGTACAAAATCAACTGGGGATCAAATAATTTTTTCCCTCACTGTATATATAAGCATTTGGATTTGTGATTTTTAGAAAGTTTTTTTAGAATAGATCTTTGGGATGCAAGTGAGATAGGAGGGGTAGGTGGCAAAGAAAATGAGAGGAAGGCCAATTCTAATTATATAAAATAAAGTCCATTACTAGGATGTTGCATTTATTTACCCATGGAGAAGACAAGTTGTGGCAATAAACTGACTGCTTTAGTAAGTGGGAAGGATTGAGATGAGCAAGTGACTTTAGTAAGTTCTTTGTAGTAAAATGTTTACAGTTATGTGTAATGGCTTAAGAATGTTCTCCAGAATTTTAGGCAGGAATTTCTCCAACCTAAGCTATCTGGAAGTTGCTCATATGCAAATAAAGTTATGGTTAAACAGTTATCTTTTCCTAACTCTGATCTTAGTATAGCAGCTAATCTAATACTTGAACTAATAACAAAAAAATCAAATCATATTCTATAACCCTAAAGATACGTTTCAGTACCATGAATTTTTGGGTGGAGTGCAGTGCAGATATACAAATATTTCTCTGTTTGGGTAAATGTCAGCTACCTATAAATTGTTCATGGTTATGAAGTAAAAAAAATATACCTTTTTGTGTTTCTCTATAAATTTTCAGCTGGAAAAATTGATTGAGAAGAACTATTTTCTCCACAAATCAGCCCAAGAAGCATACAAAGCCTATATAAGAGCTTATGATTCCCACTCTTTGAAGCAGATCTACAATGTCAATAACTTGGATTTGATCAAGGTTGCTTTGTCCTTTGGCTTCAAGGTCCCACCATTTGTAGACCTCAGTATCCTTTCACTACAAGGTTATTTACTTTTCCTCCCTCTTTCTCTCTGTCCCCCCCATTTTTCCCCCTCACCCAATAATGGGCTTGCTTGAGTAGGTTGGTGGCAATTGTTGACATTAATAAATCATTTTAAAAGTTAGTGAGATACTAGTAAGCTGTAAGATTTTCTTTCCTGCCATGGTTAAGTGTGAGGAAAAAGAAACTTTAGATGCATGTTTGCTCATTTGTATCATAAGATAATATTGTTTGTTGTGATGTTTGCTGTTAATTGTGGTGATCTTACATGCTAACTATTTTTGTACCTGTTGTAGGGAAGGGGCTATTTAGACTGCTAACAACCTTTGATTAAGCTGACAGTCAATGATGGGAACAGATATCCAATGTATTTGAAAAGTGCTACCGTTAAGGAAAGCTGGTCTTGAATCAACTATTTATTTATTTTTTTGCCCTCTTTTGAGCTAGAAATGTGTTGCCAGCAAACTGATGTTGTGCTTAAGTGAAAGACTTGTGTCATCCTCTAGAGATCAACAGTTCGTTTCTACATTTAGAGATGGTACCAAAAAAGAGGATTAACTGAGCTAGCTGTCTGTAGGAAAACCAATGGAAAAGCTAAGACCAACAATGAGCAGGCAAATCTATCTATAGTTAAGAATAAACTGCAAATTTATTGTGGAAATTAGGGCATATGCCATTTTAGTGCCATGCTTTTTGAACTCTTTGCTATTATCCAATGCATTTTTTTTGAGCCTACATTCCTTAACATAATCTTCAGATGTAAACAGCAGACATGGAAAGAGACTACAAAAAAGAGGTGGAGGTGGCGGCTTTGGCTATCAGAAGGCAAAAAATGTTCAGAAATCCAAAATCTTCAAGCATATTAACAAGAAAAAATCTGACAACAGACAGTTTTCCCGCTGATTTGCTTATTCCGTGTTGACTGAAATGGCTGTACTACTTTTCAACCAATGCACAATCTTATTCATTTAGGGACAGAATTATATATACACATTTCAAATTAAAACTCAATATTTCAACATGATCCAGTCCATTCTAATCATTGTCTTAATATGGAAGAATCCTCTATGTTGTCTCCCCAGCTGTTCCATGAATAGTTGTAAACAATGGGATCTGAGCCAGTACTCCAGATGGCAAAAGCTTATTTGTATCTTCTTTGCAGTGCAGGTACCAATGTAACCAGAGCTTTCTGATTGCCTAGAAATCTTCTAAAAGCAGGTCCCATGATCACAGTGTATAGAATATTATGTGTTGGGTTTTTTTTTACTTTTCTTCTACAAGCTGTTTGAAATTATTGAGCATATTCTGGAATTTGACTACAAACTATTGGTTTTTTTTAAAAAAATGTTTTTTCTACTATAAAGATTTTTTACTGGGATGATCTTATTTGTTAACACAAAGTTTGGCTACTAGGATCATACTTACTCTTGAAATGTTTTATCTTGTCAGATCTAGTGATGCCTTCAGAATGGTTTTTTGTAACTAGTAAAGGATGTTTGAAACAGAAAGAACCATTATTTTGCGATTATATAAAATCATACTTTGGAACCTATAAATAAATGGGGAAAGCTTGTATTTCGTGTGACTTAAATGATTACACTCAGAAAGATAGTAAAGATTGAATTAGCATGTGGGCTGCACATTCAAAGTTACCAGTTCTGATCTGCAGATGCTTTCTTAAATCTCTTGTACAAGCTTTCACCTCTGTTGCAAATGCATTTAGCTCTTGTTTACATGGCTGGCTTATTTGGAAGAATTTGCCTCTTGAAATTCTGCAATAGCACAACACTGGAAAGCTGGCAGTTGTGCTTAGAGGAAGAGCTGTTTGCATGAGTTGCTGGGAATTGGGCACAATAACAATTTAATATTGTTATGAGTAATATATAGTTAGATTCACAGACTAAGACTCGTAAAAATGATTCAAATCCTAAGCAAAGACCTAAGAATTATTAAAATGGTGTCTAAGAACAGATGCAGTTCCAAGCCGGGTTTTGTTTTGTTTTGTTTTTGTAAAAAGGTACAATAAATTCAAAATTTCTAGATATTGAAGGAGTCCTTTAGCTATAGCTACAAGGGCTCCAATCACGATTGTACAACAATAGATTTCTTTTTCCATAAGCATTCAACTTTGATCTGCAAGTCCTGGTATTTCATTTTCCATCCTGGCATCACCCAGTACAGCAACATCAATGAACCTGGTTTTCATTCTTTCAATGACTGCTGTACAAAGCATGTTATGAACAAGATGCCTGTATGTTTGGACCTTAAAGTCCCATAAGATCTTAACCCACTCATTTTTTTCAAAACCTCAACTTGATGGTTCCAATAGTTTTTACTACATTCAAATCCAAATGTCTGGCAAAGTTTCCAATGAATAATTTTGGCTAGTCGGTCATAACACTGCTTATAGTCTGTGAAATTTTTATTACTATTTAACAACTGCATGTAAACTTTCACTATTTTCCATTTTAATAAGGTGACTTCTAGATGCACTGTCCTTTGGATGTTTTTTTTTTTTTTTGCACACCTGATTGTATAGAATAGATGGGTAGGTGGGTGATTTTGGATTTGCCTTGTACTTATCTAGCTTCACCTTTTCACTTGGTACATAGTGAGCTGTCTTTAAAATAAAAGGCTAATTTTCTGCTATGAAACAAGGTGGGCAGGCGGTAAAATATTTTCTTTATTCAAAAAAAAAGATCTGAATTAATGTGAATCTCTGCAGCTTGAAGAGATGTAGACTTCATATCTTCAGCCAGGTAATTCTGGGAGTTGAAGTCCACACTTCCTCAAACTGCCAAGGTTGAAGAACACTGATCTGATGCATAAAGTAGTGTACAAATAGACTTGCTTGTCTTTTGTGTATTACTTTTAGCTTTATAGGAACCTATAAGCAACGCTAAACATTAACTGGAGAGCTAAAGTTTCCTGTGCGCTTTTCCTGTTATCAATCTTAAGGTTACTTAATAGACTATACTATCCCATGCCCAAGGCTTGTCTCATAAAGATGAAAGATGCTTTGAAAACTAACCCTGTGTTTCTTGAGGAATTGTCTCTCATTCAGAGAACCTTGACAACGAAATTGGACTTTGTAAGCCAGTTAAAAGCAGGTGATCAAAATAGGATCACGTGGAAATTTTTAATATAAGAATTGCCTTGCTATGGCTCCCAATAGCGATAAATAATCTGGTACGATCCAAGCCTATTCACTAGAAATGTCACATGCAGGCCTGAAAAAGCTATGGCAATCAAAACAAAACGGTACAGATAGCCAATATAATTAATTGCATGATGTAGTGACAATATCATAAATTAGATAGACTAGTTTCATAATACCAACTGGATAAAATGACTAACCAACTAGAGTTGTTCCGATATATAAGCAGCCTTACTTTCAAATAAGTAAATTGCACAAGGAAAGAAGTATGAAGATCATTTGTGGTATCTAAAATGTATTTTCTGTTTGTGTGTGTGTGTGGGGGGATAATTTTGGCATTTTCCATTGTTGTCGGAAATGCCTTTCTCTATAGAGTGTGAGTAAATCAGCCATAAGAATAGTTACTTACAGTGTGAAAAGCTGCTATCTTAACAAGTGTTTCTTATTTCAGCTTACAGATGGAACTAGCCCTATTCAGTAGGGCATCCACTACAACACATAGATGATCTGAATGTTTTCATCAGAGGCTGTAACAATAGCAAAACTCTCATTGCTCGTGACACGTCTGCGGCCTACTTTATTCCCAAGCTTCAGATGTCAATATTAACCGGGTACACTGCAAGAAAGAAAACTTATTTTTTTACACTTTTCCGTAAAGTGGTGGCAAGGAATGCCTCAACATTCATAACAAGATGCTTTTAACCAAACATGTTCAAATATTCCTCACCCATATCATTAAACAGCTGAATAACTACAGCTGCTTTTATGTGGCAGAAAAGTGCAAAACCTGCCCCCTTGTGCTAATTATTTTAGACGTCATATTTCTAAACAACCTATAATCTTATTTTCTACCACTGTAGCTGTCTCTGATACAGGCTTTACGCTCGCCCACTCTCACACGCAAACACATTTTGGTGATAAACTCACCAAAACTCATTTTTGTAAGAAAATTCTCATTTTTAACCTTCCTGGGCACTGATGCTATCTCCTGTATGCTCTCGGCCTTTATCTTAGCAAACACGGTTTCCGAAGAAGCGACGTTTGCTTTGTGCTCTTCCGCATTCAGATTATTCTTCGAACTCAGAAACAAAAAGAAATGATAAAAGGTAATCAGAGTTGATTGTACTGGTTGCCAAAGCACTCAGTTTCTTGGGACAGATAGGAAACTGATGTGGCAAGTTTCCATTCATAACTACAGTCATCATGAAGAAAAAAGGAACTTTTTAAAAAACTGTGCATAATAATTGTTGGAAACCTAACTAAATTATGATTAGTCTCCTCATGCTTTTTACATATTTGCTTGGTAAGAAGAAAACCCACATCTCTGAATGTTTGTTATACTCCCATTATAAGTTATCGTTGCAGCATGATTATCTAAAAAATAAAAGCAGTTTCCCTCTCACTCCCAAAAAACATTGTAATAGTACTTGACAAGTTTTTTTTATAAAAGGCAACTTAAGGTGTGGAGGAACTCCATAACCCCTTAGTGAAAGCCATCAATGGAGGAGGAAAGTGACTTCCTCATTGATACAATTATTTCTGTCCACTCATGTGCACCCTCTGAAACTAACTATGCAAACATTTTGCTGGTAATGCCGTTTCCAGTGGTGGGATTCAGTCAGTTTGCAACACTTCGGCAGAACCGGTAACTAATTTTTTTGTTGCCCAGGCCCAGAATGGACTTCCAGAAGCGGCATCCACACAGAGAACCGGTTGTTCACATATTTGAATCCCACCACTGCACGTTTCTGCACCTTACCAGCTCCACTAATTTTCTCAGATATGAAAGGTGATCTTATCAAACCATTATTGTTTTTTGAATAGCAAATTCGGTGATTAGTTCTAAGTAAGCTGGTGTCAAATGGGGAAGACTCAGTAATTTATTTATTTATTTATAATTGAATTTCTATACCGCCCTTCTCCCGAAGGACTCAGGGCGGTGTACAGGGCAGTAAAAGCTTTACATACAAAAGTTAAAATGAAATTAAATTAATTAAGCCCTAACAATAAATAATTAAAAATACCCCAAACCCTTAAACCAGGCCGGCCTGTTCAAATAAATAGGTTTTCAGATCCCGGCGGAAAGAGCGAAGGTCTTTCTAATGTAGTGTTCAACATAGAGAGCCTGCAGATGTATTTTCAAGAGGATAGAGACAAACTCTTAAAAAAAAAACCACAACCCAATAGGAATCATGAAGTGCTGAGTATCAGCTTGAGAACTCAGTCATCCTAAAGCTACAAAAGGAATTTTGGATTAATAATTGAATGCATCTGGCAGGTACTGAATTATTGGAAGTTGGTGAAACTTATTGAGAAGAGCATTCCAAAGATATCCAATACTTTTGAGAGCTTTGTCTGTTATCTAGAAGCTAAGCTCTAAGTTACTGCTAGAGAAATCTGCAGGTATATTTTCAATAATTTGTTGTTGTTGTTTTGCATTTAAGCCTATTCACCAATAAAGACAGGTTTGTTCATTTCGTGTTTACCCATTCAAATGGTAACAAAATTGTGAAAGCATCTTCTTGAAAAATATTTGACCAGTTCAGAATGTCCTAGTTTGGTCATAATAATTAATCACATTGTTATTATGTACATTTTACATACCAGTGTGAGGATTATTTCTTAAGATATAGGAGGAACCTGCCTCACTTTACATTGGGGAGGACTGTGTAGAGAGAGTTTCCTCCTTTAAATTTCTGGGAGTCTACCTCTGTGAAGATCTGACCTGGAAAGTTAACACAACCCAGGTGGCTAGAAAGGCCCAACAGAGGCTTCACTTTCCCAGGGTCTTGCGGAAGAACAGGGTAGAACAACGGCTAATGACCTTTTACCGGTCTACTATAGAGAGCGTCCTCTCATATGGTATTGTGGTTTGGTATGCTGGTCTGACAGCCGCGGACAGGAAAGTATTACAGAGGGTAGTCAGCACAACACAAGACATTGTGGGCTGTTCCCTGACACCACTGGATGACATCGCCAGGGCTCGTTGCCTTGGAAGAGTGAGGAAGATTCTCAGGGATGACACACCCTGGACGGTATCTCTTTACTCTCCTACCATCCGGTAGGAGATATAGGAATATAGCCAGCCGTACCAACAGGCTGAAAAATAGCTTTTATCCGTGGGGTGTTAGGCTTTTAAATGGGACATAATCTCTGTGAACCTATGCAGAATTGACTTGGGAGGCCGGTGTGTGGTGTAGTTGGTTCACATGGTGTGGTAGGATGGAGGGATTGTTGTCACTGTGTGTTGGGGGGGAGAGAGCACGGGGGGGGGGAGGCTCAGCTAATCTCAATGTACACATGTTGTACTTTGACAATAAAGGTTTATTATTTATATAATTAAGAAAGCAGCAATTACTTATCCTGATCTTCAGTCTTTGCTTCAGGTATCCCGAACGGAACCTATCAGAATGGTATATAGGTACTCCTCGAGTTATGACCACAATTGAACCCAAAATTGATATTGCTAAGTGAAAGATTTGTTAAGTGAGTTTTGCCCCATTTGACAACCTTTCTTGCCAGCATCGTTAAGTGAATCACTGCAGTTGTTAATAACACGGTTGTTAAATGAATCTGGCTTCCCCATTGACTGCTTGTCAGGTCACAAAAAAGTGGATCACATGACCCCAGGACATTGTAGCTAGTCATGCATATGAGTCAGTGGACAAATGTCAGAATTTTTATCATGTGATCATGATTGTGTGAAAAACGGTCCAGTCACTTTTTCCAGTGCTGCTGTAATCTTGAACGGTCACTAAATGAACTGTTGTAAATTGAGGACTACCTGTAATTAGTCCACCTTCCTTTAAGATGTCAGAGCTGAGATATAGATGACACATTATGTCATGTTCTCATGTGTGGGGTTTTACATGACTTCCACCATCACCTGGATTATATTTATAGCAGAGGGCAGGAAGAACGTAATGACAATTTTTGGCAGTATTCATACCTCCTCACCTCCAAGTAAAAGCATTTTCAGATTTTTATTGGGGAAATTAAAACTCAGCTCATAAAGCGACAACTGTTATGTCTCCTAGGCAAAAAGCAATTAAAGCTATTGCACGTTAGAGGGATTAAGTATTTAAAAAGCAACAGTGTATCAATGCTTGGATTATCAGTTTGGAAAAGTTAGCGGTTTGGCACCATATCTTGTCTTCAGAACAATGCATTTCATTTTCGTTTTGAAAAGAAGTAAATCCATAAAAAGCCTGACTGCAGAAATAAATGGTGAATGGTTGGCTTCGGCACCATTTAGCATTGCTCCAAGAAATTAGTGCTGGAGGCTACTTTACATATTATCTACAATGGGAAATGTAAAGCAAAGCTAACATCTTTGCTTTTTGTATTTAGATGACATTTGAGTAATAAACATGTATAGTATTGCTGTTTCAGCTATTAGCATCTAGTGCATGGGTGTCAAAACTCGATCGGGATGCTTTTTGCCTTTGCGGAGCGTGGTTTATGCATTTATAGCATATTTCTAGCATATAGCATATAGCCTTTATGCATTTATAGCATATTTATAGCATATAGCATATAGCCCACAGGCCTGCCAGTTTGACACCCGCAATTTAGTGGATGTCTGGATTTTTGAAGGTAACTTGAATAACCAATAAATATGATATCTAAAGGAATCCAAATTTAATAAGGGAATTTACTTTTACAGAGTTCTTTTTGAAGCCCTTAACATTGTGCCGATTTGTAAATTATACTTATAATTGGTATTCTTTTTCTGGTATTTCAGACCTTAGCTGAAAGCTTGGATTGCAGACTTTTCAGCTCACTTTTGAGTAACTGTTGTACTGACAAATGATACCTCAAATTATTTTAGTTTAATGTGGAAATTGAAGGCTTCAAAGGCTTATTGAAATGAGTTAATAGATTGTTCCCTGTTTTAATTTCTCAGCCACATCAACAGTTACAACACCTGGTGGACCTTGGCTGATCTAAAAATTTAAACAGGGTCGCATCTAGTTAATGTTTCATAGAATCCAGGGCTGGGAATAGGCTGGAAAGCTGAAAAAACATCTCGGAAAACAACTGGAAAACTATTTCTCTATCAAGCTTCATGGACATGTCTCAATGAGTGACTCAGAACCAAACTTTGAATGAGACTTTATTTTTATTAGTTTTCTCACTGAAGAATACAGGTAATACAGACTGTGGTACAATGTTTTATAGTACTGTAAATGCAGACTCAACTTTTTTTTCACTGCCCAGAATTCCTTCTGGTAGATGGATAATTATATACATTTGCTTAGTAAATAAATACATTTAAAAACATCTGCAGATCTTCACCAGCTTCCAAAGGAGCAACTTCACGGTTATATGACTTTTCACAATGTTACAAGGACCAATGCTCAGAATTTAAGTCAGATGAGTTGCAACCCAGGTGAAAAATGGAAGACAGACACAAGGAAACATGTTAGTTCCAGGAAATTTAATATGTCCTAAAAACCTTCCTCCCTATTCCCTACCTTATGACTTTCCTTCCCTGTTGAAAAGAAACAAGTTGATCAAAGCAATTTCCCACCTTCAAATAACCTGCATTATCCAAAACCAGTTTCCACTATTATCGATGGCGACTGTTTAAAACAAAATTCCAGGGTTGAAAGGCAGATGACAATACAGGAATATTAAATCCTAATTGCACAGTGAGGGTGTGCACGTATGTGTGTGTCTGAAGGTGTGCTAGTGATTCCCTCCCTGGTATGACACCAGAAGTGCCCTCTACTAGCTTATAGGGCATTTCAGATTCAGGATATTTATTGTACCTGTCAACTGAATGAAAGTTGAATGTTACTATTTGGGCTAAGTAAAATTGTTCTTGCTTGAGACTCACAGATTCAAAAAGGAACCTGACTGCCATGTTATGAAGTAAACATATACGCACATAGTAACTGTTGCCTAGAGGGGTAAACTTCAAATCCCTTTTTGATCATTACTTTACCTGTGGATTATTTCCAGGGTTCAGTTTTGCTCCTTATGCACACAAGAGGGCCAAACAGAGCACTTGTAAACCCTTTTTCAATATGGTAAGTTGGCCAAACAAGTTAGAAGCTTTTGTTTTACATATTACTCATTTGTTCTCTGCTTCAAACATAATCCGTGTATTGTATCTGAAATCTTAACTAGTGCAAAGATAATATCAGAGAGGATTACATTTTTGAATGATACCGAAAAATGTGTGAGGAATAATGAACTTGATCACAGGAAAAAAACAAAAAGCTTCTGCTGAAGTTCTTCAGGGACATCTGGCCTTCAGTTTTGACAAAAGCATTTCATTTTTGCGGCATTCCTGTTGATGCAAAAGAAACAGGTGGGTCTTCAAAACATGAAAGAGACATCTAGGATAAGCAACAATGCTAGTCCTGCCATCCCAGGCACCACTAGTAAGATGCAATTCACACCACGTTCAATGGAAGTTCCTTCTCAAAAGTGATTGTTAGTGTTTCGAGATGGCTGTCTGCTTTGATCAAATTCCATAAGCATGAGAATCTGAAGCAAGGGAATTTGACAGGTCAAAGGTAGAAGGAATGGAAAAGGGATCAATTTGGTCTGTGTGAATCATGTTGAAAAGTACGAGACTCTCTGAAAAATCAATGTACCCCTAGACAACAGTGCCTTCTAGATTAGATTTTACTAGGTATAAGCAACCCATTGACATCATGCAGCCCCTCCCATCCTATTTTGTTTGCATTTTTTCCACTTTTCAATGGGGTGGGAGTGAATCCATTTGTTTTCCAGAGGTCTCCCGCTTCCACTTTCTAAACATAAGAATCATGGGGGGGGGAATGGGTCCAAAAAGTTGTCCTTTCCTATGACATCATTATGGCTTCTACTCTGGTGTGTGCATTGGTGTGTCTCTCCTAAACATGCCCACTGAGCCCTACAGAGTTCTATCCATGTTCTTGTGAAGAAGCCAAGATGAAAGCGGTCAACAACACACTAAATAATGAACTATGATCTATAAGCCAGAATGGTTTGGGTTGAGGCTATATGATAAGCAACAAAACCACCCAAAAGTCACTTGTTCAGATAGATGGCTATAGAAATCAATCAATCAACCAAACAAATAATAACCTAAGTTCTGGTCTATCATAATATATTAACCCAACTATCCCACACACTGCTTTCAGATTTTAACTACCAATATTATTCCATTGATTTCATAGACTGTTTTATGTGACATTAGATGATAAAGAATATATGGCGGTATCAAAAACCTTGCTGAAAAGCAACCCTCTTTTAAAATATTATCAAGCTATGATGTATCATATGTAAACCAACATCAAAAGTAGTTTCTGTTTCTTCATGTAGCATGAAGTAACCATACTGTATTAACCTAACCCATTGAAAGCTGGTTTAAGGAATGACCTGAGATCTCTGAATAAAGTTTTGGTTGTGCACTGTCTATTATATAGCTGACACATGTTGCTGATTGTTCTTTCCTTTCTAAACCTCAGTAGAGTATCTGGTGTGGCAAGATGCTCAGAACTCTTGTAGAGAAAATATAAATTACATCAGTTCCATAACCATCACCCCTCTTTTACCTCTTTAAATTCTTTGACTGTTTTGAAGTAAAGTCTCTGCTTCTCTAGTAATTCCAAGTATTCATCATTTAACTGGTCCCTTCTCATTTTGTTTTCTTGTTTTTTCCTCTCCAACTGTTGTAAGGAAAGGAAGAGAGAGAGATGGCACTATGCAACACTATTCAATACACAATAACTACACCAAATCAAGCAATATATAAAAACAGAAAATTAAAACTTTCAGGGATTTTTTCTTTTTCTTTTTCCTCTTTCCCTCCCACCAAAAAAAAACCAAACTACTGTTCCACATTACCTTAATCTATAAACCTTTAAACAGGGAAATGGGGGAAAACAGGCAGGCCCTGAAAGATCGCATAATAAAGTTCTCTAAACTCTTCAGTACCCTAACTCTGTTGTAACTTTCCTTGCTCCTTCTGCTTACAAAAAGAAAAAACTCTTGAGACTCCACTTTTATGGTCCATATTCATATGAAAATCTAGATCAAAGGGACTTTTACTCTTCTCTCAAAGGCAGTTTCTGTCCTACCTGAATCCACAATGGATCAAATGAAGTTTAGCCAGAGCAAAGCAGAGAAGATTGTGCTTGATTCAAGCACTGGTTACTTTGAACTACGACAGTTAAAACTGATTGAGTAAAACTAAATGCTTTGCAATATCATCCAGTTTGTTAATTTACAGCAAGGGATCATGTTCAAATAATATGTGGTGCAGGCACATATTGAACAGCCTATCTAATCCAAAACAATCTATAATTCTTCTGCCAAGATGAATTGTCCTTCCTCAGTGTAAAGGTTTTGACAGACCCTATCCAGCCTCAGATACCCCCAGTCAAGGCAATATTTTCTGTGGCTGAACAGCTTTTAACCCTTCCGTTGAAATTTGCTCTTTTGAAAATGTTTATTCTAGTTCAATTCTCTGTAGCACATTGAAGTATGGTCATATTTAGAGCAACTGAAAGAGAACAATTCTACTGACATTTGAAAAAGGAAACATGCACACATATCAAATATCTGAAAAAGGTTATCTAACCTTCATTCGATTCTGTTTAATTCCTTCTACAATCTGTTCCATTTGTCTCAGAAATTGGTCTCGAGCACTAGGGGAAGCCATGGCTCTAAAAGGAAAAGCAAATGTTTTAGATGATGGACAGAAAGACTGAGACTGGAAAAGTGAAAAGAGAGATATTTTTGCCCACTTTATTTTTCTACAGCAATATACAGTTAAAGAAGGATAGCATACATATATGTGTATGTGTATATGTTCATTCTACTCTTTTTATGTAGTCTTAATTTTTCTGCCTTTTACAAGTCCCTGCAATTTTCTTGGCAAGGTTTTGAGAAGTGGTTTATCTTTGCTTGCTTCTTAGGGCTGAGAGTTTTGTGCCTAAGGTGAGACTAGAATCATGGTCTCTTGGCTTAATACTTTAACTACTATACCAAACTGGGTTTTTATGTAGTCAGTGGAGTTATCCTAAGCTTATGAATTCTTGGATGATAATAAACCAATGTTCAGAATGAAAAGTAAGATACGGACTTTGTTTCCTTAAAACATTATTTGGAGATAATATCTTGCATCTATGAAAAGCAGTACTGAAAGTTTAGGGCTGCCAAATCTACAGCCCATGGTCGTATCTGGCTGTCAAATCATTTTCTGAAGCCCTCCAGAATACTTTGTAGGCACTGAGATACCACTTGGTAAGCAAAGGCACTGAACACCACGTAGATATCCAGGATGCGCAACAGGGTAACTTGCTTCAGTCCCGTCCAATGGATCTCCCAGCCTAGGAGGGTATATATAGTTAAATGGTCTCAGGGATAACCTCAAAGCTGCTCACGCCCAATAGCTCCTGTTCTCACACTCTGTGGCAGGTAATGCCTTCAGGCAGAGAAAAGGAGGAAGTGAAATTTCGTCAGGGAGGACAGGCAGGAGATTGAGACTGCTACAAGGAGAGGCAGTTGAAGGGGAGGAGTCTGGCCGTCCCTCCATACTACTCCCTGTCTAAGGCAAGGACTGGAAAAGATAACAAGCAAGCAAGGGACAAAACTATCACTCCAGTCAAGAAGAGACCAGAAAAACAAAAAGGCAGGATTTGGGCAGCTCAATGAAGGATACTTTTTCTACATTTCCTTCCTTCCTTCCTTCCTTCCTTCCTTCCTTCCTTCCTTCCTTCCTTCCTTCCTTCCTTCCTTCCTTCCCTCCCTCCCTCCCTCCATCCATCCATCCATCCATCCAGACTTCTGGCAACTGCCTGAAGTTTTCTTGGCAACATTTTCAAAAGTGGTTTGCTTTTCCCCAGGGCTGAGAGGTGTCACCCAGATGGCAAGTTTCAAATTTCACAAAAAACAGAATTGTTGTTGTTGTTAATTTGATAAGTGTATGATTAACAGCATGCTGTGATACTTTTCATTCTCTTTTATTTTTCACTTGTCAAAGTCCTTTGTATCAATTCAGAAATATAATGAGGCTTTAGTGTGGCAACCTTCCAGCTAGTGGAAGTAGTTCTCATGGGGCACCCATGGTGATTTAAGTTTGAGACCCCGGTTTAACAAGTGCTCCAAATTATGTTCAATGAGCATAAAGAGCTCTTACTAAAACAAGACAACCTGGCAGGCTAACACTCAGGAACCCCATGAAATCTTTCTGTTTGCAACAAAAGTCTCTGTGTGTTTGCAAACACAAGCATGACCAATTATGGTTTAGCTGCAAACATCCCTAGGGATTTGTTTCTTTAAGTGGTATATCTGCAAGCCAACCTTTTATGGTTTCTTGAACGATGTACAAAACTGACATTGTTCTTAGTACCAGCCATGCTGCCTGAGGACAAACAATTTTACTTATGTGTAAATAAAATATTTACACATAAAATATTTACACGTAAAATATTCAGAAGAATATTGCTAAAGCACAACAAATACATGAAAGCCAGTTTGGGGTAGTGTTTAAGGCACCAGGCTAGAAACTGGGAGATAGCAACATGTCAGGAGTCAAGAACAAAAAACCAAATAGAATCATTTTCTATTTCTCCCTGGAAGGCAACAAATAGCACACACACACACACACACACACACACACACACAATATATATATAAATATTATTTATTTTAACATTTCATCTTTAAGACATCTATCACCTTATAAATTTTCCCAGCTTTAATTTGCATTAATATTAAAGTTAAACGTTTGAAGTTTCTCATTTTCATGTTTCTAGGTGACCCCTCTTCCCTTTATCACAGTTCTCTCCAGTGCCTAATAATCTAGATACACATCCTATCTATCTCATTTCCATATCAACAGGTTAATAATACAATATAATATTCTTGTTTTCATTATAATTTCCACATACCATAAATTCAATAACCAAAATTTCTCCAATTTCAACATTTAATACATCTTTTTTCTTCTCCTTTATATCTTTTGTCCACCGGTTCGAAGGGAATGCAGGCACTAACGGGGGAGTCCCCCCCCCCGCATTTCTGCAAAATCTCCTTCTTGCTGGTCGCCCCTCCAGGGCGACTCTTTGGCCCTTTTAGGACCCCCCAGCGATGTGAAACTGAATGTGGAAGACAAGAGCCATCCTCCAAACGCTCCAAATGGCGGCGTTGGCAAACCGGAAGCCCTTATTTATCTATTTATTTTTATCTTGCCTTTATTACTTTATAAATAACTCATGATGGCAAACATTCCTAATACTCCTCCCTCCTTTTATTTTTCCCATAACAACAACCCTGTGAGGTAGTTTGGGCTGAGAGAGTGACTGGTCCAAGGTAACCCAGCTGCCTTTATATGCCTAAGTGAGACTGGAATTCACAGTCTCTTAGTTTTTAGGCCAACACTAATCTAATTAGCCACTACACCAAACTGACTATACTTTTTAAAAATTCAGAGAAAAGTAGCAGGAGTATATTTTGCACGAGCAACTATTGGATAGAGTTTTATAATACATACTATGATATACTGTAATATATGTCTGAAGGCTTTAAAAGTGTTTCTTAAATTGAAATTGAACACAAGAAGTCACGAAATTATGCTTAGCCCAAAGGAAAAAAAATGTGATTAGTTTACTTACTGCTGGAAGTTATCATGAACGGAATTAAGCAAATTAACCTGAAAAAGGCAAAATATAAAGTTTTCCACATAAAGTCATTCAAGCAATAGATTTGTTAAAAAGCAATTTATATATGATTGTATATTATACAATAGAGTACTGATTACATAATTATTGGCAAATGAACGTGTGAATTCTTCATATCCTGGATTGCAAAAAATGAGAGGTAATTCTTGACAGCTTATTCATGCATGCTTGCAATCATTATGGCAAGAATATTTATCTATGAACCAGCCTTGTGTTACTTTGATATATTAAATGCAAATACTGCATGCTATCACATTTCCAGCACTATATAAAATATGTGCTGGCAGGAGATTTAGATTATCAGTCTAAAATATCCAAATATGTATTTTATTTACAAATATGCCACTGTTCAATAGCAGAGATATTTAGATAAACATAACATAAACATAAATATTTAGATAAACGTAACTATAGTATACTACAAACAATTTCTCACTTACTTTCCTAAACAACCTAGAATAAATTCAAAAGCCAAGTTAAAAGGTTCCTAGATGTGGAAGTATAAACAGCTATACAGCCAGAGGAGTACAAGCTAAAAAAAAAGGATGAATTCTGAGAAGAAGGCTGCAAAGTTTATCATTATTAATCTTAGAATCATAAAATACTAGATTTACTGATTTATCCTCAGAACAGAATTCCACTGAAAGAGGATTAATCTCCTAATGAATTAGCAGAACAGGCTAAAGCAGGCCAAATTGAATAATTTCTTAGTAAAACAAATTATGTTGGGCAGTATTCCATCTGTTTTCTTCCAAGGCTGAAGTACCAAAATTAAACAGCATCTATGAGGAAAAAAAATAGAAGAATTCCCAACCAGCACCGTAAGTTATACAGTTATTGTCATGCTCCGGCTGAAAAGCCCGATCAAGCAAAACACCAGAGTCATTGCCTCCTCTAATGTAAACTTTTTTAGGCAGTAACAAACCGGTAGAATTGAATGGAAACTAGCTCTGAGGAAATGGCGGAAAGCAGATAATTAAAAGAGTAAAACTTTCTCTCCCCTCTCTGACAGTTCAGGTCACATTGTCCAATACATATTCCAGTAATTGTTATGAGAAGAAACTTCAGTTCACCAAATCAACTCTTCAACAGTTTTGGCTTTCAGATTGATAAGGGACCCCTGTGGATCCCAAACTCTCCCTACGCTCACCCCCATACTGTAGGCAAGCAAGAAGAATTACAGCGGTCCTAAAGGCAGTAGGTTTCATAGCTTGACAGTTATATGGCATAATCTAGACCAAGGGACACGGTGGCTCAGTGGGTTAGGACACTGAGCTTGTCGATCAGAAGGTCGGCAGTTTGGCGGGTCGAATCCCGAGTGCCGCGTAACAGAGTGAGCGCCTGTTACTCGTCCCAGCTTCTGCCAACCTAGCAGTTCGAAAGCACGTAAAAATGCAAGTAGAAAAACAGGGACCACTACGGTGGGAAGGTAACAGCGTTCCGTGCGCCTCTGGCGTCTAGTCATGCCGGCCACATGACCACAGAGAAGTCCTCGGACAAGCGCTGGCTCTTCGGCTTTGAAGCGGAGATGAGCACTGGCCCCTAGAGTTGGAAACGACTAGCACGCATGTGCGGGGGAACCTTTACCTTTACCTTTAGACCAGGGGTAAGCAACCTTGGCTGTTTTATGACTTGTGAACTTCAACTCCCAGAATTCCTGAGCCAGCATGGCTGAGCTTGGAAACCTCTCTCTTTCCCCTCAGCATGGCTGACTAGGAATTCTGTAAGTTTAAGTCCACGAGTCATAAAAGAGCCAAGGTTGCCTACCCCTGGTTAAGACTTATCCTCTTATTCCTCCTTGTACCAGCACGTGGACTTTGGGTCTAAGACAACTCATCCACAGGATAATTTGCCATGGCCAACTTGCCCCAGGACAACTTGCTGTGGGACAAAAATTACATACTACTAAAGAAATGGTGAAATGGAATAATTAAAGGAAGGATGCAAAAGGAGGAGCAAAATGAGGTGTGAATAACAAGAATGAAAATAATTTATAAATTGTTTTAAATAATTAAATAAATGGAAATGGAAATGGGCTGGTCAAATAGGAAGAACAACTGATGGCAGGTGGATCAAGGCAGTCATAGAATGGATCCCACTTGATAAAAAGCGTCCACGAAAGAGACTAAAACAAGATGGATTGACGACATCAGCAAGTATTATAGGCCCAACTGGCAAAAGAAAGCTCAGGACCGTATAGGTTGGAAACATGCGGAAGAGGCCTTCATCCTGCAGTGGATAGACAATGGCTAAAATGAGGAATTAAATACAATTTTTGAATTGTCCCATGGTGAGTTGTCCCGTGGCGAATTGTCCTGTGGTGAATTGGCCGTGGCGAACTGTCCTGTTCTGTGGACATCAGTCACACACTGATTCACTGAGAAATAATATTACGGAACCTATCTTTATATCCACACCATTAACAATATTTTTAAGCAAAAGGTTGTTTGTTTTACAAATTCAGAGTGTACCCCAATATAATTTGTTAATAAGCAAACATAAAGTGTATTTTAGTTCTAAATAAGCTAATATAGGATTTGCAGCCTTGGTTATTTCACAATATTATCAATGTCAAAAAATAGGCTTTGTGTTTTCCCCAATTACTGTTAATCTTACTTACCTCTTTTTCCAAATACACCTTTTTATCGTCCAGTGTGTTGTAGAGGGTAAAAAACTGCTTTGTTTCTTTGTGCGTTGCTGATACTGTGAAAAATCAAGAATTCAGAAAAAACAAGACAAAAATGTAGCAGACCGCAACTGATTGTATATTTATTTAGTTTACAGCCCACCTTTCTACTCCAACAAATATTCAAAGATGCTGAAACAAAAATTAAAACACAAGGAAAATTATTTCAAAATGCAGATGAAAATGAACAGTGAAACAGCTTCCAAATCATTTAAGAATTAAAAGTCTAGATCAGCGTTTCCAACTTTGACAATTTTAAGATATGTGGAGTTCAGATCCCAGAATTCCCCAGCCAGCATATACCTTTCCTACAAGTAGTCCCTGATGTACTACTGTAATTGGATCTGGCAATTATGGTTGTAGTTGACAATTAGATGACAACTGTAAAGCAATTTGAAAGAATCACTTCTGATCCAATTTTACGACCTTTTTTGCAGCTGTTGTTAAGCCCAAGCAGTGGTTGTTAAACGAACAGTGAGGACCTTAAGTGAACCTATTGTTCACATGATGATTATCAGGACTGAAAGTTTGTATTCACCTTTGTAGTATTTTGATTCATTATGTTAAAGGGGTGTTTCAATCATGCGTTCAAGATGTTTTCTTCTCACAGATCACCACTGCTTTCTTCATATTTTTATATACCATTAAAATAGCACCTTTTCTATACTTAAATGTTCAGAATGGGATCGAATAAAACCATTCCATTTAAGAGAACAACTGTATTTAAGCAGGCATTCCCCTGGGGCCTGTGTTTAGAAGTGCATCCATTTTGGTGTAATTGTTCCTACATATAGTTCTGTTTCCAAAACAGAGTATTACTAAATTGTATCCTTGGTCTACACCAGGAGTCCCCAACCTACGGGCCATGTGAGTGGGGATCTGGCACACTCGCACATGTTCGCAACACGACTCTTGCAAGTGGTGGGCGGCATTGCTCACAGCCCCCTCGTGTGAGCAGTGAACACATAACCATCCCCTCTTCTCCTTTTTCCACCCCCCCACCCCCGTGCTGGGCTGCCAACCTGGAAAGGTTGGGGAACTCTGGTCTATACCATGGGTTTTGCAATTCCCCCAATCTTAAACAGCTCGTTTGAAATGATTGCATTTAAATTTTACAGGCAATTTATAATATATTCACCAAATTATTAAAGAAACCCGCTAGTAAAATCGTAAATTTTGAACTATCTAAAATTATGATACCCCAATTTGGGACTAAGCATCAGACTATAAGGGACGCGGTGGCTCAGTGGGTTAGGACACTGAGCTTGTCAATCAGAAGGTTGGCAGTTTGACGGGTCGAATCCTGAGTGCCGCATAACAGAGTGAGCGCCTGTTACATGTCCCAGCTTCTGCCAACCTAGCAGTTCGAAAGCACGTAAAAATGCAAGTAGAAAAATAGGGACCACTACGGTGGGAAGGTAACAGCGTTCCGTGCACCTTTGGTGTCTAGTCATGCCGGCCACATGACCACGGAGACGTCCTCGGATAAGCGCTGGCTCTTTGGCTTTGAAACGGAGACGAGCACCAGCCCCTAGAGTTGGAAACGACTAGCACGCATGTGCGGGGGAACCTTTACCTTTACCTTTATCAGACTATAGCTGCAACTTTTTTCTGTTATGAAAACCATCCATGATTGTTATAATGGATTTGTATTAAAACCCCAAATATCTAGTCCTGATTTATTTCCTATCCATTCTCAAATTGTCCTATATTCTCCTCCTATATATATAGTCTTGTTTGGCTCTGTTATTGTATTTTTTTTCTTTCTCGGAGTTTGTATTTTAACGTTGTAAATAAAATAAAATAAAAAAGGGGAAAAAAACTAAGCTGGCAAGTAATCAGCCAGTCTCAAAACACCAGGCAATAGATCTTAACATAAAATCAACATTCTGTGAATTGTAGCTCACATAAATTTATTGGAAGTGACAAAACCTCAGCTTGTAAAGCAAAAATGGTTATTCTAAATGATTTGCAATGCTCGTTTAAGTATCTATCAGGCAGGCAAAAGGCAGAATTCTCCTAAATCATCCATTCACTACATTAAGCACAGCCAAGAAAAGAAGGCATCTGTTCTGGAGCAAAATAAGGTAGATTTTGACAGAAAACACTCTTCAGGCTATTAATGGTAGTATTGGAGAGCCTGAAAAGGCATAATAGTAAAACTCATATATTATTTTGGTGTGGCTGCTGATCAATCATATCCGTGCATGGCTATGCACACACAAATGGACCGAACAGATCAATCTGCTCTGGTATATTTTTATTGTCTCTTACTGTGTGGTTCTACTTTACCACATTCTTTACTTCCATGTCTATATGTATACACACACACAAACGTTATTTTTAACTCGTTGCCCCAACAGCTTTTGAGGAAAGGTGATTCATTTTTCTTATTTAAAGTAGTTTTTAAGGATAAGCAATGAAAAATGCCAAACTACAACTGCAGACTAACAAAACATCAGGCCGGGAATACAGAAGCAGTGATAGGAAGAACAGTGCAGAGATAATAGCATTTTCTACCAGGATAACCTTAGTACTGGTCACATTATACCGGTAGTCCTCGACTTACAACAGTTCATTTAGTGACCATTCAAAATTACAACATCACTGAAAAAAGTGACTGACAACTGTTTTTCACACTTATGACCGTTGTAGCATCCTCATGGTCACGTAATTTACATTTGGATGCTTGACAATTTACATTTATGACGATTAAAGTGTCCCAGAGTTGTGTGCTCCCATTTTGTGACCTTCTAACAAGCAAACTCAGTGGGGAAACCAGATTCACTTAACAACCATGTTAATTTAAGAGCTGCAGTGATTCACTTAACAAATGTGGTGAGAAAAGTCGTAAAATGGAGCAAACTCACTTAACAAATTTCTCACTTAACAACATAAATTTTGGGCCCAATTGTGATCGTATGTTGAGGACTGCCTGTATATACAGAGTAAATCACAAAGCGCAACACACACACATATACTGTTAACCTCATTTCCAAACCAAAAATGAAGCTTCTGTTTAAAAAACTGAGAGGCACAAACCATGTTCAATTTCAGAATGCACTGATCTACATGGGGAACATGAGCTGATGTCTAAAAAGACCTTATGGTTGTCAGCAAAGATCTGTAAATACCTACATTTCTGGAGGAAAAGAACCCAGGAAAAGATAAACAGTTGTGCTCCCCACTTCATTTCCCAGATTTACAATTCCTCTACTACCTGCAGCAAGAAATAGTTATGTCAGGAATTTCCTCATGCAAATGTTGGGAAGCAGATACCATTTTTTAATGCTCCTAACATTAGTATTTATCCAAAGGACTTTTCAAATATATTTAAACAAGTTCAGAACTCTAGGAAACCTAACCTGTCTAGCATTTATTTCCCAATCTTCATAAACAGGGTTCTAAACAGTGGTGGGATTCAGCCAGTTCGCACCAGTTCAGCAGAACCGGTAGCTAATGTTTTGTTGCCCAGGCCCAGAATGGACTTCTGGAAGCGGCATCCACACAGACAACCGGTTGTTCACATATTTGAATCCCACCACTGGTTATAAATGCCACTTTCACAGAGTAATAAAGATAGGCGAGTCTCCCAATAAGATGAACTTCTGGATGGGCTACAGACAAATTGAGGCTAAGAAAAGATGAGTTATTAGAGCCAATTTAACCCTGCATCCTGACACCTTCTAGGACTTAAGGTTTTCCCTACTCTACAAGTAGTCCTCGGCTTACAACTGTTTGTTCAGTTGACTGTTCAAAGTTACAGCAGCACTGAAAAAAGTGACTTACGATCATTTTTCACATTATGACCACCGTAGAATTCCCACAGTCACATGATCAAAATTCAGACACTTGGCAACTAGCTCATATTTATGACCGTTGCAGTGTCCCCAGGATTATGTGATCACCTTTGGGACCTTCTGACAAGCAAAGTCAATGGGGAAGCCAGATTTGCTTAACAACTGTGGCAAGAAAGGTCATAAAGTGGGCAAAACTCACTTAACGACTGTCTCACTTAGCAACAGAAATTTGGGGCTCAATTGTGGTGGTAAGGTGAGGGCTATCTGTAGTTAACTAGCACATGGATAACAGCATTCTGTATGGAAGTGCCAAGTGATCGTGACATGGCTGTCTTCTGCTGGTGTCCATCCACCCCATCTGAATGAACCTGGCCTAGTTCTCTGCTGATACACTTCCTGTGCCCTCATGTAGAGAACATGATGATCATGGAAGATAGCAATAGCCCTTAGACTTATATACCGCTTCACAGTGTTTTTACAGCCCTCTCTAAGCGGTTTACAGAGTCAGCATATTGTGTCCCCAGCAATCTGGGTCCTCATTTTACCCGCCTTGGAAGGATGAGTCAATGAACACTTCACATTTCATGGCTCTATCCAAGGTGGCAATCCTGCATTTATGCAGCTTTCTGGCAGTGTTATAGACATCGTTTGTTGCTGTCTTCAACTTCCTAATCTACTGTGCACAGGAACCAGTTTGGTGGGCAGTAGGTGATTTAAGACACCAGGGTAGAAACCAGGAGACTGTGAGTCCCAGTCCCACCTTAGGCACAAAGCCAGCTGGGTGACCTTGAACCTGTCACTCTCTCAGCACAAAGAAGCAAGCTTCCAAATACGTTGCCAAGAAAATTGCAGGGACTTGTTTCAGAAGGTAACTGATTCAAAGGTATTCATAACCATCACCACTATCTAGTCTCCAGCTATGGAATTCCCAGGAAATCCCCCACCCAAATACTAACCAAGGCCAAACCTACATAGCTTCTGAGATCAGCAAAGTTGATTAGATGCTGCCATCTGCTGCTTATTACCATTTACCCCCCCAAAAAAAAATATTACAGAAGTATCAAATCTTCAATCTGCAGGCAATTTTAAAAGTACCTGAGAACAGAGGCGTAGAAGGTGACTATCCAAAGGCAACTAACAGAGCAAATATTAGCCAAACGCATCATCATGCTCTATAAGTGCATGCTATGTAGTAGTGAGAAATACACATACCTTGACCGTACAGTTCAATAAATCTCTTCTGGTACTGTGTCAACTCAGCTCTGCTGGGCACCTCATCAATCTTACGTTGCAAAATGGATATTTCCCTATTTCGGCGGGCCTGAAGGGGAGTTCAAACAAAATATAAAAACTAGGTAGTTTTTAAAAATGGAGTGACATTCCAAAAGAACTTGATAAAAGAATCATTCGCTACTATGCAGCTGCTTCCCTGGGACAGCTCTTGGTTGAAACAGCTTTTTTTTTAAAAAAAAATTAATAATCGCTTGAAACGAGGTGTACATTTTGAAGCATTCATTTTAAGAAATTAACATTCACACATTAACCAGAAATTATGTTGAACATGATGGGAAGGCATTTAGTTAAGTTCATTTTTCCCCAGCTTACTTACCAGAAGCAGTCTGATCTTCTGCAGTTTCTCTTTCTCGGTTTTGTATTGTTGGTTTATAATTTTAGTAGGTTCCTATTATTCAAGACATAAAAATATCCACATTCATGTGAGCTGAACTAAGTTCTACTGAAACCAATCTGAGGAGCAGAAGAGTGTACAGCAATACAGGTAATCCTTGACTTAGTCACCATACAAACAGCCTGAAAAAAGTGACTTATGACTGTTTTTCACACTTAAGACAGTTGCGGCATCCCCATAGTCACATGATCAAAATTCAGATGCTTGGCAACTGGTTCGTATTTATGACGGTCGCAATGTCCTGGGTTCACATGATCAGCTTTTGTGACCTTCTGAAAAGCAAAGTCAAGGGGGAAGCCAGATTCACTTAACAACTGTGTCACTAACTTAACAACTGCAGCGATTCACTTAGCAACTGTGTAAGAAAGTTCATAAAATGGGGCAAAACTCACTTAATTGTTTTACTTAGCAACATAAATTTTGGGCTCAATTGTAGTCATACACTTGAAAACTACCTGTATTCACCATTTAGTTCCACACTAAATGAAACACCTCATTCCTGCTGCTTGTCAGAATGAGGTTACTGATTTCAGAAGAGGATACAAATGGTTAATGATGAAGATTAAAGTTTAGGAGCTAATTAAGAGTTAGGGTAATGAGAGAAAGAAAAAAGAATATCTAATGGGATTCTGGAGCTTCTTCTCAATAGCATCCACATACACGATACAGTCCTAATTTATAGCTAACTCTCCCTTTGCCAAAAAAAAAAAGTGCGAATATATTTTGCTTCAGAAACTCTTCTTCAGGTTAGGGCATGTTTCTTACTTGACAGAAGCCAAACTAGAAAACCAGATATTAAAGATCTAACAACGTGGTCTCTCTTCCCCCTTTTTTCAAAGCTCACCTGGAAGAGAGGGAAACTTTCCTGCTCCTGATTCATTGCTCACGAGTTTTCCAGGCTTTGTTGCTCTCTCCTGACTATTTAAACCAGGGGTGTCAAACTGCTGGCCTGCGGGCCGGACGTGTCATCCGGAAGCCACATCCACCCCATTGCCGGAAATGGCAAAACAGTCCCAATACATCTCGCAACGTCACATGACATGTCTGATTTAAACCATCTGACTATTTAAACTATTTCTGTCACTTTCTAACCAGAACTAGATTAGATTACATTAGATTAGATTACTTTTATTGTCATTTTTTACTGTGAGCACATTGGCACACATTAAAAATGAAATTTAGTTGCTTGCTCTCAAAGCAAGGGTTTTCCCATTGAATGATAGTTATCAAGGAAGCAAAGGATAGAAAGTTCCAATACTTGCTATTTACCCTTTCCTCTCCACTTTCAGCTGCTTCCGCTTTCAAATTTTCAATGTTTTGTTGGAGGCGTGTCATCTCTTCCTTAAAGAATAAAAAAAAAAATAGAAATAGTTCATCTCCATTAGTCAACACTGTACTCTTTATGAAAAAAGAAGCCAAGAACTGCATAATCAAGAACGCAGGTTGTGTTAGGTGAAGTTACACACATAGACTAGAGACAAAATGAAATTAAAACACTGTTATTTAAGATGGAACTTCTCTTACTGATATATAGGATGCTCTAATGTTGACAGCTGCATACTTTTGGGGAGGGAAGAAACACAGATATATATTTTTTTCTGAAGTATTTCTTGCTCCGGAAAATAAAAGATGTATGCTGGTTGAAAATGTTAGTACACCATTGATTAAAAATGCATCCACCATCCAGATTACAAGAAAAAAATAATTAAAAGATGTATCTGCAAAACAACTCTCATTTCTTTAAAAAAAAATCAAAGGGGATTTTAAAGTCACAATATTTTAGGGCACTTAAATGAGTCCAGTAAAAATAATTCTCCAGCAATCTATAACTGTTACCCTAAAAGGCATTAAGATACAGGAGCTGAAAATTCATAGGACATTTCATTTCTCTTCTCTTATTCCTACTTTTATCCTAATGCTTTTCGAGAAGAAAATGCATGCCATCTGCACAACAAAAGATTATGTCCCAAATTTCTCTTAACAAGGTGCTGTTTTAGCCTCCGCTCCATGTAACATTAAAAACTCATGCAAAAATTAATTACAGCCTAAGACTACAGACATGGTAACATAGGAAGCAACCCTGTATCAGGTTAAATGAATGGTTTAGCCTAGTAATGTAATTAAAAATTCTCTTAGTTGAGAATTCTGAGAATTAGAAAACATATATCTGCTTAGGTATGACTTAGGACAGGGGTCAGCAACCCGAAACAGCAAAAGAGACACTCGAAACCGGTTCCGTCATACACACAAAAAAGTGGGAGCCGCAAAATGTGCGCGCGCATGTGGGCACACACACCCATGCGCAGAACAAGCAAAAAATACACCACCCCTACGCCCACACCGCATCCTGAGCTGCACGCACCTGTCGCTGCCCAGTGCCGCCAGCTTACGCGGGGGGGAGGGATGGACTCGCAGGCGACGGGCACTGGGATGTGGTGGTGCCTTCAGCCCGGGCACCGCCGGAGCCACCCAAGCGCCCTCCCCCTCTCCCGGGACCTCCAATCCTCTGTGTTTGATGAATGCAGCAGCTCTTCAAATGTGGAGGCGGAGGTTTGGGGAGCTGCGGAGCTCTCCAAACCGCCGCCGTCCCGTTTGCACAGCTGCCGCGTTCGTTCATGTTTGACTAGCACGGCAGACCTCCGAACGGGACGGAGAGGTGCGCGTGCACCTCTCGGAAAGGGCGGTGCCACTCTCCATTTGGAAAGGTGCGCGCGCACCACTGCCCGTTCGAAGAGGTGCGTGCGCACCGGGCGACTGGGAGCCGCAGGAGATGGCTCAAAGAGCCGCATGCGGCTCCTGAGCCACGGGTCGCCGACCTGTGACTTAGGACAAGTCAATCCAACTAAGTCTATATTGACCAGATATACCTGAACATGCCTGAAGTTGGACAGAGACCACTAGAACAGTAGTTATGTGACACTCATACCAATATTAAAAACCTGGTTGTTTGAATTGTCTGGCCTGGACTGAGGGATTTTAAATTATATTAAATTAAATTAAATTAAACTAAATTAAATTAATTTTAAATTTCAATTTTAATGTTATCTTAATTTTGTGGGCTTGTATTAATTTAATTGTATTTTATTCTCTCTTTTTGTATTGTTTTTAACTTGCCCTGTGAACCGCCCTGAGTCCTTCGGGAATAGGGCGGTATATAAATTCAATTAATAAATAAATAAATAAATAATAAATTTAACCAATATTTAATTTGGCTAACCTAAATTAGAAAATGCCAATTAGTCAGTTCAACTTTGCTATTTACCAGAATATTAAACTCCATAATCTACTGTTAGATGGAAATAACTCTGATTTAAAGAACAGAGTACCCAGAATTTTCTAGACCCAGAGCCATTTTTTTTAAATAAAAAGTCCACTCCTGCTTATTTTAACTTTCTTAATTCCAGTGGCTTCATTTAGACTTTTTTTTTTAAAAAAATGTTGTTGCTAGTATTGTGAAACAATCACGATTCCAAAGCCTTTACAAATTTACAGTCTGTTCATTCCTGCATGTCCTACCTATATAGCATGGTTCGATCACAGATGGGCAATTATTTTGCTATTCCATACTGCAAAATGAAGATATGTAACAGGATCTTAAAGGAGTTTCTTATATAGCATTACACAAACAATAACAGAGACATATCTAAATAACTTTCTCAAACTTACCCTACAATGTGCTTTAAATTCTTGTTCTTGACCTTTAAGATTCTCATTCATTGCCACCAGCGCTCGAAGCTTCTGCAATACACTAGGATAATAATATGTACGAATTAAACGAGTATTTAGAACATCTATTCTAAGCAAATGTAAGCATTAGATGAAGAGAAAACCTTTTTTTCTAATTATCTGAAAAAATCTAGCTCAGGGGTCTTCAAACTTGGCCATTTTCACTTATGGACTTTAACTCCCAGAATTCCTCCGCCAGGCATCCTGGCGGAGGAATTCTGGGAGTTGAAGTCCTCAAGTCATAAAAGGGCCAAGTTTGAAGACCCCTGAGCTAGCTGATGCCACAGAATGAAAGATGGTGAATAGGCTTAATAAAACATAACTTTGTGAAAAACTACCATCTAAGTTACTAGTTACATTTTATGCTACATAAAATATTTCTAAAAAGTTATTTTAAAAAAAGAACTTCAGTTTGAACCTACTGTGTTTATAAAAAGAAATTCAGACAGAAGTTCCTAAAAGGAATATACTTAACATTCTGTTTTAGGCAGGTGAAACTGAAATGCATTTACATCGTGTTGATGGTATTCTTTCAAAAATTATACAGTAAAAATAGGGATTAAAAGTTTCAGTAGGAACATTTGTAAAACATTTTAGTCCATAATTTAATTCCATATAAATGGAATTAAAATTAAAATTGAATTAAATAATTAGTTTTGATGTAGTTTGACCATTTTAGGAAATCTCTGCATTCAAATCACCATTGACCAAAAATCAAGATATCTAAGCTACGGTTCTACCCATACGTATTCAAGTGTTTGAACACCATATAGGCATCTTTACAGTGGAGAGAAACTGAGTTATAGGAATCACCTTTTCCTGTGTTTAGACTTGGGAAAAGCTCTTGCTTTGCTTTTCTTCACTTTTTCCATTGTGCACCAAGTGTTCTCTTGGCACACTTGTAGCAAGTTTCCTTTTTCTCCTCGTAAGAGATCAAGAAAATATGGCTGTGATCTTCCTGAAGCCACAGATTAGTAAAATCAGATCATCCTTTTTAAGAGACCTTTCTCTCTGAACACAGAGAGTGAGCTTTAAAAACAACCTGTAAACTCTGGAATACAGCCTAAAATTGTGCTGTAAGTCTTCCTGGCAATAATAAAAACACTAGTGAGTATCACCTACCTTAAAAGGTTATGCTAATTAAGAGAGTGCAATGTTCCAAATTTAAAGAGGAAAAGAGAATATACATGGGTTAACATGGTGAATGGTAATAGTTCAAAGATGCCACATCTTTCCTGGCATCACCATGCTATGGATAGGAAGAGGTCCAACAAGGGCAAAAATATATGAGTCTGCATGTACGTATACACACATGTATGAGTACACAAATAAAAACCCACGCCAAGGATAGGAAGGACTCCAACATAGGCAATATGTTTCTGTCTCTCTCTCTCTCTCTCTCTCTCCGTGTGTGTGTGTGTGTGTGTGTGTGTATGTAGCTTCTCTAAATCAGTTCACCAATGTTACATTTTTATGCATATCACATTAATTTTTGTTCGCTTAAATATTACCAAATGTTATTTGCAAATTCTGCTTCTTAAAAATACATATAAAGAGCCCAGCTTTAAAAACGATTTTGAAACTCATTTATGCTCAAGCAAAACAAATGCCCTAAATCTCGGTAAATTAGAATTAAACTGTAGCCCATTTAATTCCAGAGAGAAAAACAAGCATGTGGTTTAAAGCAATAACCCCTTAAATTAGTCATAAGTATTTTGTATCCAGCCACTGCCAAACTTTCTGATTCTTTCTTGCCAATGCTTGCTGCACATATCTTTGCTGTTATTTAAAACTGCTAATCCTTCCAAATCTGCTACTCAGTGTAACAACAACAACAATAACAGAGTTGGAAGGGACCTTGTTAGATCTTCTAGTCCAACCCCCTGCTCAGGCAAGAAACCCTATACCTCTTCAGATAAATGGTTGTCCAGTCTCTTCTTAAAAACTTCCAGTGTTGGTGTGTATGCTCCAACAGGCAGGCTGTTCCACTGATTAATTGTTCTAACTGTCAGAAAATTTCTCCTTAGTTCTAGGTTGCTTCTCTCTTTGGTTAGTTTCCATCCGTTGCTTCTTGTCCCGCCTTCAGATGCTTTGGAGAATAGCTTGCCTCCCTCTTCTTTGTGCCAACCCCTGAGATATTGGAACACTGCTATCATGTCACCCCTCGTCTTTCTCTTCATTAAACTAGACATACCCAATTCCAGCAACCGTTCCCTATATGTTTTAACCTCCAGTCCTCTAATCATCTTTGTTGCTCTTCTCTGTACTCTTTTTCTAGCGTCTCAACATCTTTTTTTACATCATGGTGACCAAAACTGGATGCAGTATTCCAATTGTGGCCTTACCAAGGCATTATAAAGTGGTATTAACACTTCACGTAATCTTGAGTCTATCCCTGTTAATGCAGTCTAGCACTGTGTTGGCTTTTTTGGCAACTGCAGCAATAGAGGCTATGAACCAAGGCCTATAGTTTTGGGGATGTAACATCTTGGCCTCTTATCCACTGCAATTCCAAGCCATGTACTTTGTGTACATAGTGAAAACAAAACTTTGAGCCAAATAAACACGTGTAAGAGTATATGCATTTTTACTGTGTGTCTACCCTTTCTAGCTTTGCATAAAATTAAAAACAAAAGCAGATAAATGAGTAAATCTTAATCATTAATTGTTATACAATATAAGGAGCACGGTGGCTCACATGGTTAGGATGTTGGGTAGATTAGCAAGCCCATATCTGAAACCCGAATGCTGCCATGGGGCGAAGTTAAGTTCCAATCCCTTGCTCCAGCTCCAGCTGGAGACGTGAAAGGGCCTCCCCAACTGGGCATTCCCCCGGACAACGGTGATGTCACCAGCTAATCCTTTCAACCCAGAAGTATGTTTTGGTGCTTCGGACACAAATGCTGTGCTATGGGGAAAAAATTAAACAATAAAGTACACCACTACGAAAGGAATAAAACAGAATGGGAATAGATGTAGCACGTACTTTGCATCTGCTTGAGATTCAACCACTTCCAAAGCTGCCAATTCCTTTTCTAATTTTTCACTATACGATTTAACCTATGAAATCAGAATTTATAACAGATGGTGTAAACATTTTGTGGATCAAAAGATGCTTAAAAGAAATCAATCTAATCAGCAAGAAACACCCTCTAAGATTTTTATCTGTCTCTGTTAAGAACTCTTGGCAACATCTGGCAACCTTTTCACGGTGTAACTAGCATGATTTCTAAAAGCATAGTTGTTTTTTCCCAAACAGTGGTAGCAGATCTCATGACTAAACATATTATACATTCAACATGATTCTTCTTGTTTGACAATTGCTACATTCTTTGATTTCCCTGAAATTTAGAAAGCAGGAAAGAGGAAGCAGACGTAACACTTATTTCTCTAGAAATCTAAGAATGAAGTGAAGTATGCTGGTTTCACTAATCCATTCAACATTTCCAGTGGTAAATGAATGCTTTGAACATCTAATGCAGTTCCTCCACTAGCTTAGATATAGCACTGATCAGATGTACTACTAAGACATCCTACATCAAACTACATCAAACCTATACTGCTGCAAGTGCATCTTACTCCTTTGATTTGCTGATGCACATGCACACAATTTTAAATGGCTCCATTCGTTTTCTGCAATTCCTAGGGCAGGTCTGAAAAAAAAACAGCAGGAAGAAGAGATGGAGAGAAAAAAAGTTTACCTCATTTAGTGTCTTTTTAGCCTCAACACATCCTGACTGTAGATCAGCACATTTAGCCTTCAACTGTTATCAGAGAAGAAAAAAATAGCAAAAGGAAATTAACTGATCACAAATTTGATAAGTGAAGTTTTTAGTGTGCATGTGAATGATTTGTGAAAGATAAGGAAGAGCCTTGTGAAAACATACCTCATCCAACTGTTTTGTTTTCTGTAAAATCTGTTTGTTTAAGGAGGCCATCTTCCTTTTATGCTGCTGGGCAACTCCAAGTCTCTCTGGGCGTTCTTCTGAAGAAAGTTCTGATTGCTGGGTGTGGGGTGGGATGGGATGAGGAGGGGTGAGTGTGTAAAAAACAACAACAACAGAGAAACAAGTTGTCACTTAAGGTTTTGCTAGCTTCTCAAGTAGAGTTTTCTGGCTGCAGTTTACATATGGGTCTCTATAAAATGGCAGATGTATATTGTCACCTTCCTAATCAACATGCGTTGCATTATTTAATAATAGTAACTACAATCCTTATGTTGATCAAGTCTTGTTTCTCAGGATATCTGCAGAAAGGTTGAGCTATAAATATATGTACTCTTCCTTAGGACTTAATTCCTACAGAAAACAAGAAAGTGAGCATGGATAGGAATTGGGACCAAGGAATATGGTCCAATTTCTTTAGAATTTTAATACATTAATTTTGGTATTACTGCTTCATCCTGTATTATTTCCAACCTAACAAAATGTTGGCAATAAATTATGTAATTGTTTTTGTATTGGTGATACAATTTTCTGAAAACAAAATTCAACGGGATCAAATGGGGAAGAAGCCAGCAAAAGAAACACTGACTTTGAAAATAGGCCACAGCTAGCCAAAGACCAGGAAAAAAAAGATAAAATTTCCCCAATATTGCCTTTAGGGAGAGACAACTGGGCAGCAGTTCAAAATGCTAATGATGTCTCCTTTCTAAGTGCTCTCCTTCCTACAGCCTGGCTGAAACAGTCCCACTGTTCTTATTGCACACTGCAAATAGACATAGATCCATCACACACGGGGAGACCAGCAACTCATATTTACTTATACTGATTAGATCCTCACAAGCACATAGGCCACCCTTATGCACAGACCCTGATTCATCCTGGGGTGAAAAAACATGGACATGTATACACAGAGAGACACAATGCCTTATTACTCCCTACTGCCACCGTTGGTAAAGGGGCTGGGAAAATTAGAAGTCATGTTTTGCATGCTTTCCCTATCTTGATTAAAAAGGTAAAGGTAAAGGTTCCCCCGCACATGTGTGCTAGTCGTTTCCGACTCTAGGGGCCGGTGCTCATCTCCGTTTCAAAGCCAAAGAGCCAGCGCTTGTCCAAGGACGTCTCCGTGGTCATGTGGCCGGCATGACTAGACGCCAAAGGCGCATGGAACGCTGTTACCTTCCCACCGTAGTGGTCCCTATTTTTCTACTTGCATTTTTACGTGCTTTCGAACTGCTAGGTTGGCAGAAGCTGGGACGAGTAACAGGCACTCACTCTGTTACGCGGCACTCGGGATTCGACCCGCCAAACTGCCGACCTTCTGATCGACAAGCTCAGCGTCCTAACCCATCTTGATTACTTTGCCCTTATTAAAAATACTCTATGAATCTGTTAGATGATATTTTAATATGAAGCAGAACATGTAGAGATGCAAGCACAGTGGCTCTTTTAACGTACTGATTTTCTCTTAATGTTCCCACTCTTCAAAAATGAGTCACATAGTTGGGTCAGTTTCCAGTCATTCTTTTTTATTCAAACCAAAAAGAGTATTCAAATCAACCTGGGAATTGGCTTGATCCAATCAAGCTTGTGATCAACAAAGGTGGCCATGATCATCGTGCCTCTAAAATTATTAGGATGTTTTCTCAAGCATCCTTCCAGCTGCTTCCCTTAAGTTTTGAAAGCTTTCTTTTCTTTTTATTTATTACAATTATTTACACCTTGCAGTTCAGGATTCGAAAACCCCACTGACCTGGCTTCTAGGCAATGTGAAGAATTACCAATACATTATTCATTCTGACAGCTGGAGCTTTCTCTGCTCAGGGTTTGCACTCACATAGCAACTGATAAGAGCACTCCTTGGTTTTGGCAGGGATGCTGGGAGGAAGAGTGGTAGAGATGCTGCAGGTTCTTGAAGGCACTTTTGAGCTCTACTAACTAGCTCAGCCTGAAGGGACGCGGTGGCTCAGTGGGTTAGGACGCTGACCTTGTCGATCAGAAGGTCAGCAGTTTGGCGGGTCGAATCCCGAGTGTCGCGTAACAGAGTGAGCGCCTGTTACTCGTCCCAGCTTCTGCCAACCTAGCAGTTCGAAAGCACGTAAAAATGCAAGTAGAAAAATAGGGACCACTACGGTGGAAAGGTAACAGCGTTCCGTGCGCCTTTGGCGTCTAGTCATGCCGGCCACATGACCACGGAGACGTCCTCAGACAAGCGCTGGCTCTTTGGCTTTGAAACGGAGATGAGCACCGGCCCCTAGAGTCGGAAACGACTAGCACGCACGTGCGGGGGAACCTTTACCTTTACCTAACTAGCTCAGCTGTCACTTTTCTTCACTTGCAGGGACAGATTTATTGAAATTTTGGAGTGTTTATGACACAAGTTTGCATTTTTGGAAATGCCTTTCTGTGGTTATTAAAGATGTTATCATTTATATTAAAATAAATAAAATAAATCCTTGCAGCTGCTTCCTAAAGAAGTATCCCCCTTCCCCCCCACACACACTTCCTTCTAAAAGGGGGAAAAAATGCTTGGCAGCCTTTCTTAGACTCCTTCAACCATGCAAAAGCCAGAAGAGATTCATAGGAAGCCTCCTCTGGCTTTTGAGACCTAAGATGATGTTGTTTTTCAGCGCTGTTTTTTTCTCTCCATTACTTGCCATAGCCCAAAGTGGCGTATAAATATGCATAACACTTCTGCAGACATCTCTTTGCGGTTCCTAAGTAACAGAAGAGGTTATGAGGCAAGAGGAAGGGAAATGGGAAACTTCAGGTCAATGAAAGTGTTTTGTCAAGGCAAATTTTGCCATCTCTCTGCCTGACAAAGAGCATTGTGCCTCCTCCAAAGCAGAAAGCTCATCATCAACATGAAACGTAGGCTATACATAATTACACACATTCCCATATGTGCACACATACATAAATACACACATGAATACAATAGCCCTTGCTATCTGCCCTTGCATTAGTTACAATTTCACTTTTTTAAGCAATTTCTCCTAACAAGAGACCAGACCTTTAGATCTGGGGTAATGGTTCACTTGCCTGTGGCCTTTTTTGTTCTTGTTATTTTATGCCTGTGCAAAATGGCAGCTTTTGAATATGGAAAAGCATGTTTTGTTTTTCAAAAACCTTGGCTACCATTTTGTCAACCCACATAAGTAACAAGTGTTACCCGTATCTGTTTTTCACATTATAGATTATATTTCTCCATTGTACAATTTCTTTAGTGGAAAGCTGCCGTTCTAGCAAAACTTTAATTTCAAATAATCTTAATCTAATCTGGCTCCTAGGATTTTCAACAAGATGAATTATTTTTCTAGTATGTGAAGTATTTCAATTTTACCAACTTATAACATAAATAGACAATTATGTCAGTTCCCGACTGGGAAGTCTCCTTCCCTAATTTTATAGAAGAGGACAGATCACGCTTTGAGCTTCAGGGTGAAGGATGAAACCATAAATGTACCTTCCCATTCCTCTTCCTGTGAATATAAACAAATATTTATTTCTGCAAATGATATGATCTGGACCCAACAGAGAATCAAGAACACACACTCTTATTAGCCTTGGCTCACCCCATCATTATTATTCTAACGGGTAGAAGTTTGTTTTTAAAAAGTTGCCATATAGGGAGTTGAAAACAAAACAGCCTTAGATCAAAGTTTGGTTAAAAATGAGCATAACCTACCTTTTCAGCATATTCCGATACAATTTGCTTGATCTCATCAGACTGAAGTCCAACTATCTGGCCTACGGTGCCTGCGGTCAATCTGCCCTGAAAGCATAGCTCAAGTTGGTTTAAGACATACAAACACATTTATCTCCATGAAGATCAGGGATACAATGAAAAATGTTTAATTGTTTTCACCGATGCCCCAGTTTCTTTGTTTGTTTTTAGCCTTTTCCCTTCCTATTCCTCTTTTTCCTTTCTGAATCATATCTGTTTGGGTGCAAGCTTCTCATGTTGGCAGTGACTCTCTCTCCAATTCATAACTGTGCGCAGGTAGTCCTCAATGTACCACCACAACTGAGCCCAAAATTTATGTTGCTAAGCAGGAAATATTTATTAAGGAAGCTTTGCCCCATTTAACGACCTTTCTTGCCACAGTTAAGTGAATCACTGCAGCTATTAAGTCAGTGACACCATTGTTAAGTGAATCTGGCTTCCCTCTCGACTTCGCTGGTCAGGTTGCGGAAGGTGGTCACGTGACCCCGGGACACTGCAACCATCATAAATATGAATCAGTTGCCATGCCTCTGAATTTTGATCACGTGACCATGGGGATGCTGCAACGGTCCTAAGTATGAAAAATGGTCGTGTCACTTTTTTCATCGCCTTTGTAACCTCAAATGTTCACTAAATGAATTGCTGTAAATCAAGGAGTACCTGTATTTGGTTACTTTCTTAAGGAAAGGCCCTCTTAAGAGTGGCAGGTTTCCACCCTTTTAGCCTTCCATAAGGCTTTGAAGATCCGGCTTTTCCCTCAAGTGGTAGGAGAAGCACATTAGAACAGATTTGGTGCCAGGTTTTTGTTGTTTCCAACATTTTTAATCGGTTGAGCTTTATCATTTTAATATGACTTTATATTGCACATCTTTTACTTTTTGATTGGGAGCTGCCCAGAATTGACTGAAAAATGGATAGCTATATAAATATTTTCACTTGTGTCTCCCTCTTAAACTGCTACATGCAATTAAACAACAAACATTACAAGCAAATAATTAACTTCTTTCTCAAGACACTAAATATAGAACTAGTTTACCTCTTCTGTTCCCATTGCAGCCATTTCAGTCATCAATGTTTTGATACGAAGCTGATTTTAAAAAAGAGAGAGAGAGAGAGAAGGGGGCAACAACAGAAAGTTAGTTTCTAAACAAGACTCCAAGGATTTTAGTCAAGAAATATCAATTATGGGTACCTCTTCAGCAGCTTGAAGGTCATCCTCAGTATAAGCATCATTTTTTCCTGATGATGCAAATCCAGCTGGCAGTACAACTTTCTTGTCTTCAGACTATTACAAAGCAAAGGATATTTGTATGATTAAAATTAAAAATGGATGGAATCACAAGACAAAAGAAACCATCAACATACAGCCTAAATTTATTTAAGAAATAATGCTGAATCCAAACAAGCACAATTTGGTTCACACATGATGTTAATTCACGGTTCACCGAGTCAGCTGGATGGATGTGAACACTCAGAGGCATAATTCTGTCAGGCACAAAGAGTCCAGATAAGGGTCAACAGAATTCAGGAGGGATTGGACTTGGATTGCTTGGGTAAACATAATAACTCTAAGCTGATAACATATTTAATTCCACTCCCACTTCTGCCTGCTCTTCTCCCACAAGTTCATAGTTAACAAGCAATAATAGGTGATGTCACATAGTGCACCAAGAAAAAAATAAAGCCAGCACACAATGTTGTGGCTTTGTAGGATGTTTGAACTCAGCCTCTTCTTTCCTCCATTACATGTTATTCCTAAGCTGTTGTCTAGAACAGGGGTCCCCAACCACCAGTCCATGGACCAGTACCGGGCCACGGCATGCTAGCAACCATTCTGCACAAACAAGTGAAGCCCCATCTGCAGGATGCAGGCAGCACACAAAACCACATCCCCCTCCGATCCATAGAAAAACCTCTCTCCATGCAACCGGTCCCTGGTGCTCAAAAGGTTGGGGACCTCTGGTCTAGAACAATTAAGAAAATAGAGCTACACAAAACTGCCTTTCCTAATACCCCTTGCATCCCTGAACTAAATGGGAAAATGTAAAATAGGTTCTACTTCCAATCATTTGAGATCTGCCTTTACAAAAATCCAGAACAAGCAGGATTTCTATGGGTGGAGAGGCTTCTGCTCACTTTTGAGAGAGGAATAATTGGAATTCTTCTACCAGTCTGAGGAAGCTGGGATACTGATGGAAGGCTTGCAAGCACACTAATTTCCTCTCCTCTTCAATGTACCCTAATATTGCCAATCTTCGGGGAGTGCAGGATGGATCTGGAATGAAAACTACTGCACCTTCTTAGATCTTATTAGGAGGGGAGATCACTTTTGGGACAATGCAGTCCTGCTGATATCCATATTTGTCTGAAATGGTATAGAGTTTCCTGTATGAGAAGGGGGTTGAACTAGATGACCTCCAAGGTCCCTTCCAACATCATCATCATCATCATCATCATCATCATCATCATCATCATTATTATTATTATTATTATAGTCATGTAAGGATTCAGAAATGACAAATACCACCTAAGTTGCAACCAGAGGTTAACTAACCATTAGTGTTGCCCTTGCAGTGGTGCTACATGAGCAAATAATGAAATCAAGTTGCCGCTTTCAAATGCTCTTTTTGGATAATCCCAGGTAGGACACATTGCAAGAGTCTAGTTGAGGACTGTGTAAGGTGTGTTTATCGAGGAAGAAACAAACTTACCTTCTCAATTTTTCCTTGCTTGCTGAACCCATACCTCCTGTAATACATAAACAGAGAAAAACAAAAAGATTTTGCTAGCTTCATTTTAGTTTGATAAAAGATGTCACTTTGCCCATGCATAAGGCACTCTCCACACAAAAATCAGACAGGAGGTTCTGGGTTAATTGGGAGTTTAAAATAAAGCGGTGAACTTTCACCAACACTGGAGAATACTATAACAGTGCAGCAACAAAGCCAAAATAATGGGGCAATTCCCTATACTGTAAAATATATGAGCAATGAGGGATTACAACTCAAAGACTAAAGAAGGTGATTGAGTGACATGGCTTCACTAAAATATCTGGCAGACTGGGGGAACTTTAACACAGTCTTCCTATAAGCAAACTGAATTTCCTACTTTTTAATTATTCTTATGTCATTTTTTTCAGTGGTTATCAGTGGTTTGGGAAGGGACAGATTTGCCTACAGAGGCCTCCAACTCTCCTCCACAACCTTAATTTGAATAAAAAGAAAACTAAGCCATACTCCAAAAATTTTGGCATTAAAATTCAGCAATTCAATCTTGGATGCTGAGAAGGCCACCTGAACCCCAAGGGTGCCTACACCAATGTAACAGCTGGGGATCCAATGGAGAAGCATCACACTGGAGGTGATAGATTAATAACAGATACCACCTCCCCCACCCACCCACCCACTCATGCAACTCCCTACTCTCCCCATCTTTTAGTTATAGCAGATAATTTGTATTGTTATAGTATTCTATTAATAAATATAAATATAAATAATATAAATATAAATATAAATAATATAAATATAAATAAATAAAAAATAAATAAATGAATGAATGAATGGAAACAGTCCTGATGACAGGTTTTTGTATTGTTTTAGTCAACACTGTAAACCGGCCAAAGTCGCCTCTGGGTAAGATGGGTGGCAAACAGATTAAACAAACAAACAAACAGATTAAATAAATAAACAAATAACAAATAAATATAAATATAAATATAAATAATATAAATATAAATATAAATATAAATAATATAAATATAAATATAAATAATATAAATATAAATAAATAAAAAATAAATAAATGAATGAATGAATGAATGAATGGAAACAGTCCTGATGACAGGTTTTTGTATTGTTTTAGTCAACACTGTAAACCGGCCAAAGTCGCCTCTGGGTAAGATGGGTGGCAAACAGATTAAACAAACAAACAAACAAACAGATTAAATAAATAAACAAATAAATAAATATAAATATAAATAATATAAATATAAATATAAATAATATAAATATAAATATAAATATAAATAATATAAATATAAATAAATTAAAAATAAATGAATGAATGAATGAATGAATGGAAACAGTCCTGATGACTAAAAAGAACATAAATGAAAAGCTGCTCACATTTTTGCTACTCTAGTGCTGCTTGTTGCTGGAATATCCAATAAAACTATCTTCCTTCCAAGATAAGTCTTTTATTGGAGTCTTCCCCTGAAAAGCTAGACTCTTTTAATCAACCTAATGTTGTACATTTTCTTTTCATGTGCCTTCTCCAGTGAACTGTCCAAGCTATAAAACATAGAAGAGGAGAGAGAGACTATAGCTTGTGGATGGAACATAGGCTCAGCATGCAAAAGGCCCAGTCCCTGACATCTCTCCTTTGCATGGAAAAGGCTGAAACTCTGGATGGGAAATAACTAAGAGTCCTTGTTGTTTAAGAGATCGTTTAAGATTACAAGATTAAGGCAATCCTTGAATTAGGACCATAACGGAGCCTGCCTATTATGGTCGTAAGACGTAATGATCATAAAACGGGTTGGTCATGTGGTTGAACTGATTTTGGGGACTTTGTGTTGGTTGTTAAGTGAAAGCAATGGTTGTAAGTAAGAACCTATTGTTTGCTATGGGTGCAGTTTTGCTAAAAACCGCAAGTGCCATTTTCAGCAAAAAAAACATGGTCATGTGACTTTGGGATGCTGCAAATGGGCATAAATATGGCTGAGTCCCCGAAGTGTAATCATGTGACTATGGGGGTGGTGGGGGAAAGACTGGTATCTGGTATTTAGGCTTAGCAATCCAATCTGTCATATTTTATTAACTATTCATGTTGAGGAAAACACAAGCCAAGATAAAGGGAATAAACACTATCACACCAAATCTGGATCTGGAACAAAGCTGAATATCTGTATATTTTGATTTGTTTGGAATACATACTTTGGCATGGAGCAAATAATGAGAAATAATGAAATCAATTATAAATTACTGTGACAGCTAAATAATGAAATCGGACTGCTTTGGTTTGGGGAGAATGCACCATTTAATAGGCGATAAGTTTATTTTCATGTAATACCTCTCCCCAGCTCCCACCTTCCAAAAAGAAATAAGTTTTACCCTGAACACTAAGAATGTTCATCAAATACCTCTACTGAATAACAAAAGTGCAGCAATATTAATGAGAAAAATTCAAACTCGTTTAGAACAAAACACACAAAGGAAAATACTCACAAGAAATACTCAGTGAAACTAAGAGGAGGAATAACAAAAAGAGATGGAGATTTGAAAATACAGCTAAGACTGCAGTGGAAAAGTCATAATTGATAAAATTAGCAAATGTTTCTCAATGAGAATGTAAAAAAAAATTACATCCAACACTAAAATTGCCCCCTGCCCTTTGGAATATTCTCCCCCGCCAGGCGGCAAGACAGGCCCCATTCTCCTGGCCTTCTGAAAAGGAATTAAACCATGGTTCTATAGCAGGGGTGTCAAACTCAATTTCATTGAGGGCCGCATCAGCATTGTGGTTGCCCTCAGGGGGCCGGGTGGGTATGGCCAGGGTGGGCGTGGCCTACTGGGTGGGCTTGGCTAGAGTGCTTATGACCTGCTGGGTGGGCGTGGCCAGCTCTACATAGTTGGCATCAAGGGTGCCTATGGGGGCCTGGGCAGGAGTGGGACGGATCTGAGGGTCTCTGGCAGAAGGAGGGTCTCTGGGCCAGGGCCAAGGCAGTGGGGGCCATTCCCTCACTGTTTCCAGGATGGCTTCGCGGGCCGCATGAAACCACTTCATGGGCCGGATCTGGCCCCCGGGCCTTGTGTTTGACATGTCTGTTCTATAGCCTCCATGGGGAGCCCAGAGAAGTGTGAGGCCATGGGCTGACTAAGGCCCTGAAAGCTCTTCCTTTGTCTTTTATCTAATTTTTAACTGTTTTAATATCCTTGCCACTTTCTAATTTTTTAAACTTTTATATACTGTTTTTATATTTGTTTGTTGTATACTACCCAGACTTCCTCTCAGACAGGCATAAGAATAGAATAGAAAATAGAATAGAAAATAGAACAGAAAATTAGAATAGAGTAGAGTAGAGTAGAATAGGACAGTATCAAAAGTTTCAGAAATCGATTTGCTAAATATACTTTCTGGCTGATTGTTCCAATGCAACAACGTAATGTCTGGAGTCGCCTTTTGCAAAACAGGTGTCCGTAGAAATAAATAAAAATGTATATTTCTTTCATATAGAAATATATAAGCTGGAATCACTGAGGAGTTTTTATACATACAAGTTAACACATATTTTCACCTCAGACTTCATATTAAGCTTTTCATCACCTGCATCTACTGCTAGCCTTCACAGATACTGAACATCTAGATCAGGGGTCTTCAAACTCGGCCCTTTTATGACTCATGGACTTCAACTCCCAGAATTCCTCAGCCAGGCACACTGGCTGAGGAATTCTGGGAGTTGAAGTCCATGAGTCATAAAAGGGCCGAGTTTGAAGACCCCTGATCTAGATAGTCAACTTACAAAAGTTCATTTAGTAACCGTTCAAAGTTACAAATGGCACTGAAAAAAGTAACTTATGATCGTTTTTCACTTATGACTATTGCAATATCCCCATGGTCACATGATCAAAATTCAGATGCTTAGCAACTGATTTATATTTATGACAGCTGCAGTGTCCCGAAATCCCCTTTTGTGACCTTCTGACAAGCAAAGTCAATGGGGAAGCCAGATTCACTTAACAACTGTGTTACTAACTGAACAACTACAGTGATTCACTTAACAGTTGTGGCAAGAAAGGTCATAAAATGGAGCAACATTCACTTAACAAATGTTTCACTTAGCAAGAGAAATTTTGGGCTGGATTGTGGTCGCAGGTCAAGGACAACCTGTATTCAGGTTGGGACCAGAACGTCTGTCACTAAGCTATGAGGTTAAATGAATCATACCCAATTTTATGACAGAATCCGGTTTTCCCCATTGATTTTGCTTGTTGGAAGCTTCCTGGAAAGGTCACAAATAGTATTTCACAGCAATATACCTCAACACAATTGCCACTGCGCTGCAACAGTTCTAACAGCTTATAAAATCTCAGGAGGACACATTTCATGCCAAGTACAAGCTAAGCGTTGTAGGCTCACTATCCTCTTGTGTAAACCGATCCTCAAAATATCCGACTGCTGTGAAGATATTAGCATCATACACCAAGCTGTCTTAATGATTTTGTCGTAAAGAAATCCTTAGTAAGTTTCCACGGAGCTATCATTTTTTCTGGAAAGTAGCTTAAGGGACCTCACTTTTAACTTACCTGCCATATTCCAGAAGGGTAGCATGAACTTTGGACTCCTCATCTAGTAATTTCTCTGCTCCCACTCGTCTTTGGTATTTCCTCCGTGGCTTGTAAACCTCCTGGAATACAATAAATACCCATCACATGTTATAGCTCATATTCATGACAGTTGCCGTGTCCCAGGGTCATGTGATTACCTTTTAAAGTGTTCTGAGCCACAAAGTCAGTGGGGAAAACAAATTCATTTAACACCATGTTACTAACTTAAGTACCGCAGTGATTCACTTAACAAATGTGACAAGAAAGGTCGTAAAATGGGACAAAACTCACTTAAGAAATTTCTCACTTAGCAACATAAATTCTGGGCAGAATTGTGGTTGTAAGTCAAGGACTACCTGCAGAGCTAAATTTAAGTAATTTACAATACTAATATCATTTGTGGTACTTCTTCATAATAGTCATCTTCATAAGCATCTTTGTTTTCACATGTGTGCGTGTGTGTGTGTGTGTGTGTGTGTGTGAGAGAGAGAGAGAGAGAGAGAGAGAAGAGACTAGGTTAGTCTGGGGCGGGGGGAAACGGGAATCCTTTATTGGACTGCAGAAACAGAGCTGAGATCTTCAGGATCCACTGAGGGAAAATCCTTTACTGGGTTGCCGGAACAGATTTAAAATGAAGATTTTAGCTCCGTTCCTGCAACCCAGTGATGGACAACCATTTGTCTGAAATGGTATAGGGTTTCCTGCCTGAGCAGGGGGTTGGACTAGAAATCCTTCAAAGTCCCTTCCAACTAGATGATGATGATGATGTTGGTTGTTGTTGTTGTTGCTGCTGCTGCTGCTGCTGTTATATCCCCTCCCCTCTATCTACCAAGATGAAATTCTTTGTTGGACTCAGTGGATACCTCTCCTACTTCAGTAGATGGAGGAGAGAGAAAATCTTCCACTGGGTGGCAAGAAAAGAGCTACGGTCCTGAAGATTTTCTCCAGCCCAACGAAGCATTTCTTCTCAAGTGGACAGAAGGGAAGGAAAATCCTTCCTCAGCCTTGAAATCTCAGCCTGGGCAGGAGGGGAGAAAGTTAGTTTCATGAAACAACTCTTCATCACTGAAAACACTGTTTCTTTTTTATGGTCCATTATAGCTAATTCCCAAAATTGCTGAACAGATTTTGAGGAGATTCCTCAATCATTATATACATAGAAACAGGTTTTAAAATTGGCTGAATAATTTTTCAGTATTATACAACTGGCTAGTGTCAGTGAATTTCTGATCACTCAAATTGTTTGGTTATGCCATCTTTTGAACAGACTGTCCAGTGTTTGTTTTTTTAAAAAAAATACACAGAGATGCAAACTTAAAAACAATAAAGACATACACACACAGCTGCAAACTTGCCAACTTTAAAATCTGTAATATTCTTGAAAATAATAAAAGAGAAATGCCAGTCCTTTAAAAAAGGAATACCTTGCATACTTAAATAAGACTTAATTTTGAATCACTGAAGATAATTGATCATTAATTCTACTTCTAATCTTGAATAATTATGCTTAATTACCAGAGACTTAATTATGGCTGCTTTAACTAGCTATATAAGAATCATTTTAGTATAATTAAGATGGGAAAATGAAAAGCATGCATTTCATCTATAATAAGCAATTAAAAGATATAAAACAAAGCAATGTACTTAAATTTAAGGTAAAACAAGTGAATTGAACAAAGAATGATCAATGTGTGACCCTGTGAATAATCCACTTAGATTCAGATAGTAGTGACCATCTTAAATAATTTCTATTTGTAGGAAATAGACAAGATAGTTCTAATTATTTTTGACAATCATAGTTATAACAAGAACAGGCTTTATATGTGACATTTTTATACATAAAGCAAACTTCACTTTACCTCCTCTATCTATATGGCCTTGCTAAATCAAATAGAAATGTCAAGAAAACTAATTAAAGTCTTCCTTGAATTGAGGTAAATTTCTAGAGACTACATGAACGTTATATCATTTTCCTGGCAAATGTACTGTAATTTTTTGTGTGCTGGTTTGATTATTTGAATTATTTTAAGAAGGGAAACATTCTAACTACATAAGTAAATTTCATATTTCTCCATAAATTCTGTTTAAAGTCTGGTGGTTGGACCATACAGACCACTTTTATTAAACATTTATTCAGGATTCCAGTATCTTTTAGGTATTGTTTTTTTCACTGGGTAAAAGCCTGCCATAAAAATATGATTAGAGATCATCACTAGTTTGAAATAATTGACCTATATAATTGGCAATCATAAGAATCACAGGGAATGAGGGAAGAAGGAATAGAAACATGCAAAAAAAGGTTAATAAGC
>NC_138202.1:134504652-134524652 GCF_964194415.1 Vipera berus | reverse complement strand
CTGTACAAAGAAGTATCCAAGATTAGGCCTTCATTTCAAAGAACAGTCCTGTCTGTATTTGCCTCAGCAATGATTATAAAATGTGAGACATCCCTGGGTGTATAAAGTTATACTTAAATATTGCTACCATATTGCCAAATTATTACTTTTATGTGACTATTTTAATATTACTAGTCAGAGCTTTTTGGATGAAAATAATTGTTTTTATTAAATTAATATATTGTCTTTTCATCACAAATAATGCTTAAGAGAGAGGTTTTATCCTATTGCAAAATACTTTATGGAGGAAAGGTACTTAAGTATAGCTTATATATTTTATTCAATCTGATGCTACCTGACTCCAAACAACCCTGTATACAATTATGTGGATTTATCTAGATCTCTTTGAAAAACCTAAAGTATACTACAATCTCAAAGATGATACAATTCAAGTTTCTAGTCCTCAATTATGGTTAACAGTACATGTGGAATATAAAAATTGTGAAAAAGGAGCATTTTTATTGTACGTATTTGTTTTATGCCTAAGGTACATACTGCCAATTCAATAAAAATGACTGCCATTTGTACCAATCCCAATTACATTTCACAACACAGGAATGGAGGTGAAGACAACAAACTCCAAGTTTAAAACTGTGAGCATCTGTAAACGCACCATAAAAATAAACCTCTAAATCTCATCAGCCATTCTAAAAAGGGTTCACTGGTGGAGATCCAAAACATGGTCTACTGCAGTCTCTACACATTGACAGGCTAATGCCCAATGGCAGCTTCAAAAAATTCCCCTGGAACCAACAGACAGTTTGTTTGTGAGAATGGGTCAGTGGCTGAAAACTACCTCACCAAAACTCACAAATTCCAGTACAAAGAGCCATAGGGATACTAACATTCAGCTAACTAAATTTCAACTCTTATCAAGTGTGGGTCTACATGAGCTACAAAACTATGATTTTTTTTTAATAAGGCCCCAAAGAAATGTGAAATTAGAAAATGCAGTGATGAATATCTAAGATAACCGCCTTTTTAAAATGTTGCAATCCCAATCCACACACTCACGGTCAATACTGTACTTTGGCATCTAGGAAGCATTTTCAGCGCTGTAGTAATTTGGGGCCTTTGCAATAATACAGTCGGCTGGAATTGAAAGGCATAGCGATGCTAGTAAGTAAATACATGAGAAAGAAAGAAAGAAAGAAAGAAAGAAAGAAAGAAAGAAAGAAAGAAAGAAAGAAAGAAAGAAAGAAAGAAAGAAAGAAAGAAAGAAAGAAAGAAAGAAAGAAAGAAAGATCCTGATTTAGGCTCACTGATTAGAATGGCTCAATCCAGTTTCAAGGGAAAAAGAAAAAAGAAACTTGGGGCTAACCCAGGGGTAGGCAACCTCGGCTCTTTTATGACTCATGGACTTCAACTCCCAGAATTCCTCAGTCAGCATAGCTGGCTCAGGAATTCTGGGAGTTGAAGTCCATGAGTCATAAAAGAGCCGAGGTTGCCTACTCCTGGGCTAACCTAAAGACGAATAGGAGGACCTAACACTTCACACAGGACCTAATGCTTAAGACGTTAACACTCCACAGACTCCCGTGTCCTCAGCTGTACAGAATTGAATTAGAATCAGAATACAGCTGGAAGGGACCTTGGAGGTCTTCTAGTCCAGCGCCCTGCTTAGGCAGGAGATCCTGTACCATTTCAGACAATTGTCTCCAGGCCGTGGAGAAACAGTCATTAAAAAAAAGCTCGGAAGGAAACTGGTTTTTCCTTCCTTTGGAAAGAAAACGGCTCATTCTCGAATTGTTCCTCCTCCTCCCGTGGATTCTCCTCGCCCGAGTGACATTCAGGAAAGAAACCAAATACATGCAACCAATCGCATAAACAAGTGAGGAGGCAGAAAGGAAAGCTAGATCCCAACAACCCCACGACTCTTTCCTTTACCTCCTGGGCAGGCTGATGTTCCTGCCCCTTAAGAGTACCCATATCCGCGCCTTCTCTCCAGCTGCTGCTGCTGCACCGCTTCCTTCGCTTCTGTCACATCCGCTCGCGCTGGACTAAAGACTCGCCCACTTAAGTGGGAAAGGCTTGGGTGGCACTCCTTCTTCTTCTGCAAAATACTACTCTCCCCTCTTCTTTCCTTGGTTTGGACCGCACTCAGCACCCAGCGCGCAGATCTAGCGCGGACCGTACCACTCTGTTAAAAAGAAAGGGGAACGTGAAAACAGAGGTCGCTCAAGTTGCTCTCTGGAGCAGAAGGTTCGCTGGCAGGGTGGGGGTGATGTTGCTCCAAAGCTGAAATCAGATATTATTATTATTTTTTGTTAAAGCAATGCCAGCCCCTTATTCCCGTATTACTCTTCTGTTTCTTTTTCAAGATGGAAATTAGCGAAAATGCGGCCCCACATTTGAAAAGATAGATCGTCGTCTGCTGTAAACAGAACTGACTTCTAATGACTACATCTTTGCAAGTATTCCGGCAGAATTACAAGATTTACACTCTGCAGTTTCTTGGTGGCTCTGTTGAAGTACAGGTAGTCCTTGACTTACAACAGTTCATTTATTTACCATTCAGAGTTAAACGGCAATGAAAAAGTGACTTATGACCATTTTTCACACTACCATTACAGCATCCCTCTGGTCACACGAACAAAATTCATATGTTTGGCCATCGACTCATATTTATGACAGCTGCAGTGTCCCAGGTCATGTGATCCCCTTTTACGAACTTCTGACAAGCAAAGACAATGAGGGAGCCAGATTCACTTAACAACTGTGTTACTAACTTAAGACCTGCAGTGATTCATGTAACTGGTGAGAAAAGTAATAAAATGGGGCAAAACTCACTTAACAAATGTCTCATTTAACAATAGAAATTTGAGGCTCAATTGTGGTCATAAGTTGAGGACTACTTATATTGATCAAATTTATCCTGAATTAGCTGTTTGAGATAAGCCAGTTAGGGTGCTATCATCTGACTGAACTTGATCAATGGAGAGATCTGCTTTTCCGTTATATATAGCAGAGTGAAATACCAAATGGCAGAACAATCCACTTATTTATAGTCATGCCTTGACAAGAGCTTGCTTAGCCACCTTTTGCCTGTATTGAGTAACTCTATTTATTTATTTTTCATGTATTTATTTTAGTCAATTGATATGGCTTCACATCTCACAAATACAATTCTGGGTGGCTGACACAGACTAAAAAAATAGAATATAAATTAATTTTATTTAATGTATTTAATCAATTATAATGCAAAGTGGCTGCCAAGGACAATTATTCTGAATAATTTATATAAAAGTAAAAAAAAATGTGAAAACTGACAGATCTTCAAGGCTTTCCAAAAGTTGAGGTGTGGAGCCAACTTAACCTCAGGTGATGTGGTGTTCCAAGAGGCAGCTGAAACCTACAGACTAGCACCCTTCTGCCCAGCTTAATCATATGGGTAGAAACAATGAGATTAAGACGATCCCTCAAATACCTTGTCCCAGACCATGTAGAGCTTGGTAGATAATAACCATCTTGGTTAGCATCTTGATTTGCACACATAAGCAAACTGAAAACCAGTGTAGCTAGCATAGCAAAAGTGTAACACGAATGTAGCAAGGCACACCCACAATAGCCCACATTGCTTCATTCTTGATCAACTGAAGTTTCTAGATGTTCTTCAAGGGCTGCTCCTTGTAGAACATATTGCAATATCCACTCAGGAGATCAGGAGATAACCAAAGCATGATTGTGTGCAATTATTCCTGAGCTAGGAAGGGGGAGAATCTGTACCCAATGTAAAATTGTTCAAAGACCTCCCCCCGCCCCCAGTCCCATCTGCCACTTACTCTTTGAACAGGAGCCTTAAGTCAAACAGGACCCCATATTGTCCACTGGTACTGTCTGGAATATGCAAAACCATCCAGAACTAAAGATAGGATATCACCAGGTCCAGGGAGTCCTTACATCCAAAGCTAGTATTATGCTGAAGCCTGATCATTCCCATCGAGACCCCCATAGCCTTTAGGCACTGAGGCAGAATTTCCATCGAATCATTTGACTGGCCAGAGGTGGAGATGTATAACTGACTATCATCTGTACATTGATGACACCATAACCATAAGTTGAATGTCCTTACCTGGCAGTGTCGTGTAAGAGTAGGGAGAGAGTCAATCCCTGAGTCCTCGTATAAGAATGGCTATAGGGCAGGCCTCTCCCACCATTAATACCTACTGGAACCAACCCTGGAAGAAGAAGAACTAGCATGGCATTGTGCCCCCAACCCCTAATCATAGGCAAAGATACTGAAGGCTAATGAGAAATCAAAATCATCGAGGAAGGATAAGCTACTCCCATCCTACTCCCTCCAAAGATCATTCACAGGTTCAGATGATGACTTATACCCTGGCCTGAAACCCTACTGGAAGGGGCCCATGTAATCTGCTGCAACCAGCGCCTTCTGAAGCTACAAAACAATCACATTCTCAACAACCTTCTCTACAAAAAAGCTGAAGGCAGGGCAGAACATGTCCGAAACAGTTGGGTCTTGGGATGGCCTCTTAAGGATGGGCAGACCACTGCCCCCTTACAACATGTTTCAAGAATGCATTCACCATTTTCCAGACCCAATCACAGATTGGCTCCTGGGCAGTCTTTGTAGCCAGAAAGCGCATGGATCTAACACTGAGGTAGCTGAACTTACAGCCCGAGAACCCTGTCTATTTTCTTGAGACTAACAGCATTAAATTCAGCCCTGATAATGGAGCTAAAATGCACTTCCATCAACTCTACAGGTCATGCACTAAGGGAGATTCCAAATCTGAGGGGCTGTATTGATAAGAAGTCGAGTGTATTCCTCACCAGTAAGTGCATCTCAAGCCCTAACTTCCCCAGAAGAGAGTAGGGCACCCAAAACAGAGCCACTATTCTCATGGCCTGTTGGACATGTTAAACACTCTACCACACTGGTAAACACACTAGAACAGGGGTCCCCAACTCCTGGTCTGTAGACCAGTACTGGGCTGCGGCATGCCAGCAACCTGGCCGCACAAACAAGCAAAGCCTCATCCGCGGGATGCAGTCAGCACACAAAACCATGCCCCCTCCAGTCCAGGAAAGAACCTCTCTCCACAGAAGCAGTCCCTGGTGCCCAAAAGGTTGGGGACCTAGTACTGAATTGCCAGCAATTAGCTGGAATTATAAATGCCATATATGTGTGATATACTAAGTGAAACTTAACCAAAGCACATTATAACTTTATTCTGTCACGTAAACTCCAGTTTTTCAGTTGATCTGTACTTCTATGCATATTTATTTGGCAATAAATCCTACTGATCACTTGGGAACTTGTTCCTGGATAAAAACATACAAGATATACATTTAGTATGGTGTCATCACACATATCTCATAAAGGATGTTATGGAGTAGCTTCCCCATGGAGATCAGTCTGACTGCCTTTTTGCTGGCCTTTGAGCTCTTGAAAACTGATGCAAATGTTGCCATCTCAATTTTTATTTTTTTTTTAAAATCTTATATTGAACAGTTCCTGCCTTTAAATTGTTTTAATAGTTTGTTTTTTTACCACAGATGTTTCAAATTGTATCCTTTCTATATAAGCTGATTGCCACATGGAAATATGTTAAATGAATAAATGGTATTTCTTGATTCTAAAGAAAATCCAGTCAGAATGCCTCTCAATATTCTGTACCATTCTGCCAGCTAACTTCCTTTAGAAACCTACTTGAACAGCAGCCGAATGCCATTTCAGCACACCTAAGATTTATATTCACATATGCTCATTTTATGAGATTATTTCTAACTACATCGGTAACAGAATTCAGCTCAGTATCTGAAAATCAAGTCATGTTTTTGCTGCTTCCCAATTCAACATCTGTTATCAGCAGCACCTGTAATTCTGATTTGAAAATTGTTGGAGGATGGCAATTTCCTTATTGCTGCATGGGAAAAGTGTGATAAAATATCTCAGTCTACAATGCTGCTGAATTATGTGCCTTTCTGTAGTAATAATTATTTGTTACAAAGCCAAACAGGTTGCAGCAGCTGCTGTGCCAGCCCCACTGAGTATCTTTTAACTGCCAGTAGGTGATACTCGACATTTCAATGCAAAACAGACTAGCCAAACAAAGCAGATAATAAATGTAGGACTTATTCATACATGGTTTTACCTTTGAGGGTTGAAACCTCAACTATTAAAATTATGAGATAACAGCAAAATCAGCTATTTTGATCCCAGAATGAGTATTCGTTAACATTAATGCAAATACTGAATTCTGGCATTACGGTACTTATCACACTGCAAGTTGCCCTAATTCAAAGAGACCTAATATAAGTTGAAATTATTGTCAAACTGTCTTGCTATAAATATGGTTGCTTTCAGCTGTAAAAGTATTTTTTTTTGGTCATACTACTATATTCCTTATTTTCTCTTTTAATAGAAAAGTGCACTTACAAAACATTCTTGGTATGCCACACATGAACATGTACAAATAAATTAGAATAATATTATGAATATTATGAATATTCACAGGCATGCATAAATTATTTTGTATTTGGCTATGGATCTTTGATTCACTATTTCATTAATAAAGTAGTAAGTAATTTACAAATGTTTTAACTGATCTTCTTCATTAAGTCTTTTTTATTTTGGTTTGTTTTGGCTGTCTTGCAAATGAAACTATAATGAATTATAATGAATACTGCAAGGCACCTTGCAAGAGGTTTGATGTCTGTATATTGTTGAAAGAATGTTAAGAGAGACTACACTGTTTGTTTTATACCTAATCATACATGGTACTCTTATTTAAGAGTAGAATCCATCATATCCCAAAATATAATAATTTCTGTTAGATGTAAAAGAACTCTTCATAAGTGTCTTTTGGAACAATATTCCTTGTTTCCAACTGTACAGTATGCACTTCATGCATTTGTACAATTGTGCACTTTAGCATCTTTGATATTTGCCACAATTATGATTGTTCAGCTTAACATTAAATGTCAAAAATTGCTCTGCAATTGCATTTTATGTAAAATAATTACACAGAAAAGATAAAAATGTGTTTAACTTTCCATTAAAAATTATATTTTTAAAATTAAATTTAATTGTATTTAGAAATATGTACTTGTAGATGCAGATAGGAGTATGTTTTCACTACTGTTGGCTAACCTAATCGAAATATAGGTCATCATTATTTATATTATAATTTGCATTAAATAAATACTTATCTTGATCTTAATAGAAAACACCATTTATTATAGTGGTAAAATAGAAAGACCTAATATTTTCATTTGCTTATAATTGTACAATGCATTTAGTATTACACATGTTTAACAAGCAAATCCTACTGTATTCTGGATTATTTCACATTTAGCATAGCTTCAAAGGTCAATGATAAGCCACTGGGACAGTTTTGCAGCTGGAAGGAATTCCCAGCTGCAAAGTGGCAAAACCATTTTAAGGTAAATCTATCTTCTGGTGATTTTTTTTTTGCAAGGGGGGGAGGGTACCTTCAAGTCATTGTTGACTCCTGAGAACTGCCTGGACAAGACCCTACAGATTTCTTAGCACGAATTGGAAAGTGGTTTGTCATTGCCTTCTTCCTAGGGCTGAGAGAATGTGACAAGCCCAAGATCACTCAGCTGGCTTTGGGCCCACAACAGGACTAGAATTTATGGCTTCCTGATTTCTACCTTGTAGACTTAACCACTATATCACATTAGCTCTCTTCTGCTTAGGGATTCTGATTAGAAAGTGGGGGGCATGCTGAGGCCTATACTTAAGAACAAGTATTTAGCATACTCTGGTTAAGCATTCGTTCTTATGGTACATCTATAAAATATTCTCTTTCCAAAACTACAGGAATTGAATGAATGAATGAACCTTTATTGTCAAAGTACAACCATGTATACATTGAGATTGGCTGAGCCTCCCTTCGTGCCCCCACCCCCCAGCTTACAGTGACACAAACCCCATGTGAACTAATTGCACAACACACTGGCCTCGCAAGTCAATTCTGCATAAAGTTTATAAAAATTATTTCCTGTTCAAAAGCCTAACAGCCCATGGATAAAAGCTGTTTTTCAGCCTGTTGGCTATACTCCTATATCTCCTACCCAATGGTAGGAGAGTAAAGAGATACCGTCCAGGGTGTGAGTCATCACTGAGAATTTTCCTCACTCTTCCAAGGCAGCAAGCCCTGGCAATGTCATCCAGTGGTGTCAGGGGACAGCCCACAATGTCTTGTGCTGTGCTCACCACCCTCTGTAATGCCTTCCTATCCGCAGCTGTCAGACCAGCATACCAAACCACAATACCATACGAGAGGATGCTCTCTATAGTAGACCGGTAAAAGAGGGTCGTTAGCCGTTGTTCTACCCTGTTCTTCCGCAAGACCCAACCTCACAAGGGTGGAAGGCTGAGTCAACCTTGAGCCGGTCAGGATTGAACACCTGGCAGGGGACAGAGTTAATCTGCAGTACTGCATTCTAAAGGGACGCGGTGGCTCAGTGGGTTAGGACGCTGAGCTTGTCAATCAGATGGTCGGCAGTTTGGCGGGTCAAATCCCGAGTGCCGCGTAGCAGAGTGAGCGCCTGTTACTCGTCCCAGCTTCTGCCAACCTAGCTGTTCAAAAGCACGTAAAAATGCAAGTAGAAAAATAGGGACCACTAGGGTGGGAAGGTAACAGCGTTCCGTGTGCCTTTGGCATCTAGTCATGCCGGCCACATGACCACGGAGACATCCTCGGACAAGCGCTGGCTCTTCGGCTTTGAAACGGAGATGAGCACCGGCCCCTAGAGTCGAAAACGACTAGCACGCATGTGCGGGGGAACCTTTACCTTTACCTTACTGCATTCTAACCACTGCACCACCACAAATAGTAGCTTGATTCACTCATCACACAAATTCATAATATGGTTAGTTTTGTTCTGGCTTTGTGCCATTATGGTCTATAGCTGGCTTATGGCATAGGATTGCATGATGTTTGTTCAGCAGTCAATGATTAAAACAAACCCAGTCTCCAATTTCTTTCAGTTAACTAATACCATTGCAGAAATATGCTGGGCTAAGTTGAAGAAAAGCAGTACTTGTATGACAGATTGACTACAGTAACATTCTTTATATATATATATATATATATATATATATATATATATATATATATATATATATATATATATATATATATATATATATATATATATATATATATATAGCTTCACAGATCCTTAGTTTTACTGGGACCTATGGTAAGAGCAGAAGAATAAGCGGAAAAGGTCATGTCACTAAAATTGGCACTTTTTTTTTAACTGGCTCGCTCATAATCTTTACTTTTGCAGGTCATAATAGTCCAAATGATAAAATCATTATTTTATTGCCTTGGTTGTGAAAAAAGGTTCTGTTGCTGTAAAATGAATATGGTTCATAATATTGTTAAAAACTCCAGCACAACCAATGTAATAAGGTATCAACTTTAATCAGTTTAAAGTAGTTTCCTTCTTTTTTGAGAATACATTTTTTTTCTTTTCTGATCATTTATTTTCACAGTGGCAAGTTAAAATTAATTTTTCATCTTCTATTTTTACTTAGGTTTGTTGTTGTTGTTCAACAATTTTTAGCCATTTTCTCTGAAGACACAACAGATGGCGCTGAAGTTAAGCAGATGAGTGAGCCTCTTTGGCATCAGACTACTTGCAGAAGGAAACTCTCTTTTGGGTGCATATTAATAACATTTGTCCTTGTATTTGAAAGCCAAATTTTCCAGTGTCTAAACTGACCACACAACTGGAATTAAGAAAGGGTGTGTTGTTTTTTTCTTGCTTGGTTCTATATTGTTCATTTTAACACCTATTGCTTGAGATGTAACTATTATTTACTGATCCTAAATACACAATGAGCAGGCAGGTACATTCTTGTTTCCAATTACATACATAGAAAAAGTATATTAAATAATAGCTCTGGAATGCCTTGAGACTTTTCTTTCCACCTCTTACATAGGCTTGGACATTCCTATCCTGTTGGGAGCTACTTTGCTGGATCAGACTATCTGTGCACCCTAGTTTTACCCCTTCACCAATCACATTTCTCTGAGGCATTCCTAAACAGGGCAAAATGGAAAAAGCTGTTCTCTTAATATCCACCCTGTTTTGAAGTGTTGGGTTTCTCTTTTAGTTATGATGTCCTTCCTGAATTTATCTGATTCTATTTGAAAGCCATCAAAGCAAGAGGCAATTGCCACATCTGGTTGCAATGATCCTCTGCCATGCCTGAAAACACAAAAGTACATAAATTCTCTCTTTTGCATCAAACTTAAATTTCTTTTTATGCTATTACCCCCAGCATATATGGAACTCCTGCCCAGAAATCTCCTCCCAAGTGACCAAAGATAACAGGAACTGAAACTGCTGGGATGTATGTACTGTATGCTGAGATCAGAGCTAATTTACTTTTGACGGGTCCTTGGTGCTCTCTGAGCTTGGTTATTTTCTTGCAGATGTTTCATTATACAAACTAGGTAACATAATCAGCACTGGTGATGTTACCTAGTTTGGATAATGAAACACCTGCAAGAAAACTACCAAGCTCAGAGAGTACTCAGGATCCCTCATTTCAACCCTGAACTACAAATATTCTCCTTTATTGGTAATTTAGTTTTAGAACATCATCAGGTTGAGGAAGACTATATCAAATTTTGATACTTCCCTCATGTCAGCATCTGCATTTTCCCAGTTTGGGGATGATGAGCAGAACAAAAAGAGCCTGCTTCTTTTTCCTTTATTTATTCTGTCAGCTAGTGCTTGTCTTTTCCGATGATCAATGTGCACATTAGTTCCCCTGCAGATTACCCAGGATTTGCTGAAACTTTTCCTCACTTTTGGCACTGCTGCTATTTTCACAATGAAAAGGTTATTTTTATTTTTCCTTTAGAAGCATTTAGGAACCTGAAGTACTTACTGCATTATTTTAATTTGTTTAAAGAGCCCCAATCAAATTCATAAACACTGTTTAACCAAATATTGCTATGAAAGATATGATGCTCCCAAAGTACTGCACGGTATGCCAGCATGAAGTGAAAGAGCCTTCTGCATATACAGCGAGACGCTACATTCTCTTAGTATTATTGACTGAGTTTCCTTCAGAACTTTGTTCACGAAGTGATGCTAGAGATCTGAGGAGAGTCAAGAGTTTTCTCCCAACCCTGGTACAAGGGAGAAAAACTCTTTTCTGCAGCACAAAGATTTAAAAAGATCCTTCTTAAAATACCTATAGCAAAGAAGAGCAGCTCTTAATAAGTAATTGAAGAGTGACTGGACTGAAAAAGTAGTATTATATGTTGCATGATCAACTAAAAAAAACGTGGGGGGTCATGCTACTTCAACAGCCACCAGCCCAAAAATATACTCTCAAACCAGTTGAGAGAGCAGCATTTTCACAGTCCACATCTGGATTCTCCTGTACCTATGACAGATGCAATAACTACTATAAGACAATGCCATAAAGAGAAATATCAGACCATGTTAAACCTGCAGTCATTTGTTGGGAATGTGCCAACAAGCATATTTAACTGGGTATTTGTTTCTTTAGGAAATTTCTATGCCATAAAGTCCATCCCTGAATGATTCACAAAATAAGTTAGAACAACAATCATAAAAGAAGCACTACCGTTAAGTCAATAAAACCCACTTAAGCTCAGCAATTAGCTAAAACAAGTAACAATTAGGGAGGTGCAAACAGTTTGCACAAGGATGGCTGGCTAAATGTTGCTTGATTCTCTTATAATTTGTTGAAGGGTTCAAAAGCGAAAGCTGCTGGATTCATTCCATCAGTAAAAATATAACCAAAGTAGAGTTGTGAAATGTTTTTCCCAATTGGCTCAAGGTGTCAAACAACAAAGGAATACTGTCAACTTACTCATACAAAGCAAATATTTTAGGAAATTCTACAAACCAAAGAATATGATTTCATGGATGGCTATGGATAGCACAAAGAGAGTTTGGCTTTATAGTAGATTTAATAGTTTTTAACCTCTCCATCATTTATCAGTCATTAAATGATTCTAGTTTTTAGACCTAGTTGTTTTTTTGTGTTGCACAGATATTTCTAGACTTACAACCTTTCGTTTAGTGACTGTTTGAAGTTACAGTAGTGCTGAAATAAAAGTGACCTGTAACTTTTTTTCACAGTTACAACCATTACAGCATCCCCACTGTCACACAATCAAAATTTGGACACTTGGTAACTGGATCATATTTCTGACTGTTGCAGTATCCCAGGGTCATGTGATCGCCATTTGTGAATTTCTAACAAGCAAAATCAATGGGGAGGCCAGGTTCACTTTACAACTGTGTTACTAACTTAACAATTACAGTGATTCACTTAACTGTGGCAATAAAAGGTAAAATTGGGGCAAAACTCATTTAACAATTGTTTTGCTTAGCAACAGTAATTTGGGGCTCAATTTTGGTCATAAATCAAGAACTACCTAAACTTTATTTTTCTAAAATCTGTGCTGTTAGCATATGCTGGTTAAAGGCTGAAAGAAAGGTAATGTATGATTTTTACATGCGTTTTCAACAACCCTGGTAAAATTCAGGGACCAAAATCAGCGATGGGGTTGCAGATTGTCCCCTCCCTCATATTTTACTGTAACTTCAAATGCTAATTTGCAAGTTGCCTTGATTTTAGTTGATATTAAATACAGCATCTTAAAATATATGTCTTAAAAATATGATATGTAATGTATCATTTCAGATGAAGTTAATTGTCATCCATATATTGGCTGGATTTACACACTATGTTAAGCCATAAATACTGCTTTACAATCTAATATGCTAAGCCAAAAAAACAAAAAAGAAAAATCACATTATTGCTTAGTGCAATGTATGAACCTAATCTCAGTGTTACTAATTACAATATGGCTGGTACATGAGCCTTAAAAAGAAATTACATCCTTTCTCTTTTCTGTCAGCAATGCATTTAATCAATGATGCACAGTTTATACCAGAGATATTTACCAGTTATTCTAGAAATGTATTTCCCAAAGAATAGGAATAGAGGTTTCTAACTGAGCCCAACATGCTTTGATCGGGCTCTCAGGAATGTAGCAGGAAGAATGGCATATTTTATAGTAATTGTTCCTCATTATGCACTTCTAATCATTTCTGACATGAATGGAAGCTATTCAGTAGGGTAGTGCATTGCTCTAACTAGAATTAAAGCTCCAGCATTAGTTCAGGATTTCATTATCTCTCTTATAAATATACCAAATTATATATTTTCTTATCAGTTACTTTATCTGTCTATTTGAGTATTTTTAAATACTATTTTGGGCCTAGTGGACACAATTTAAATTTTGAGAATCTCCTGGGTACTGTAACAAAATGATCACAAAATGGCTGCTAACAAAGCTTGTTTGTTCACAAAATTGGTCTAGTCATCAAACAAAACAATCATGTTCTACAAGGCAAATAGAATTTCCCTAAAACTGAAGTGCAGGACACAGATAGCATCCCAAATATAAAAGCTTTCTTTTGAAAACCCAGTTGTCTCTTCCAAAGGTAAACCATTTGGCCAAGAAAGTGGGTGCATGATTTAGTTGGAATTTAAGCCCTAAATGCCAAATTACACATTCACTCTTGCAAGGTAGGACAAAATATCCATTTCCAGAAGCCAAACTTGCATGGACATGTAAAAAAAAAAGCATTTTTAAACACTTAGGACCAAGCTGAGTTTGGGTATATTGCATTAGAGAGGAAGAGAAAATTACCATTGTTCAGTCAAATGAAGTCTAATTCAATATATGGTTAGTAAAAGAGGGACTGATAAAGTAGAATAGAATAGAGCTGGAAGGGACCTTGGAGGTCTTCTAGTCCAGCCCCCTGCTCAAGCAGGAGAACCCATCTCAGACAAGTGACTCTCTAACCTCTTTTTAACAATCTCTAGTGATGGAGCGCCCACAATTTCTGATGGCAAGCTATGCCACTGGTTAATTGTCCTCACTGTCAGGAAGTTTCTCCTTAATTCCAAGTTGCTTCTCTCTTTGATTCAGTTTCCAGCCTTGTGTCTTGTCCTGCCCTCTGGTGCTTTGGTGAATAATGTGACCCCTTCTTTGTGGCAGCCCCTCAGATACTGGAATACTGCTGCCATGTCTCCCCTATTTCTTCTTTTTTTTAGACTAGCCAAACCCAAGTCCCGCAGCTGTTCTTTGTATGTTTTAGTCTCCAGGCCTTTGATCATCTTGGTTGCTCTTCTCTGAATTTTTTCCAAACCCTTAACATCTTTTTTGTGATATGGTGACCAAAACTGGCTGCAGTATTCCAGGTGTCTTACTAAGGTTTTATAAACTGGTACTAATACCTCGTGTGATCTTGATTCTATGTCTCTGTTTATACAACCCAGGATTGTATTAGCTTTTTTGGCTGCTGCTGCACACTGTTGGCTCATAATCAAGTGATCGTCCACTAGGACTCCAAGTTGCTGTTTTTAAGCCAGGTCTCACCCAATCTGTACTTGTACCTTTGATTTTTCCTGCCTAAATGTAAAAATAACCAAAAGTAACATAACCAGAAAATAAAGGAATTATGGAAACACCAGTGCATCCAGCGTCCCTGCAAATATTGCTAATGATAACATACAGACTGTGGCACAATATTCTTGTGCTACTAAAGCATAAATGCAACCAATGAATTCAGAATGATACAGACATCCTCCTCCAATGCATGCCTTGCATCATCCTGTCACCCTTAGTGCCATGAACCAGACAGCAAGGATCTCACTAATCCAAGTTCTCAAAGAGAAGAAATTCACTTGTGAAACTCAGTAGAATTGTTTCCGATCAGCAACATACAAAGAGAAAGAAACAGGACCCCTGAGACAGCTCTAAAGCCCTTGTCACATGTTTTCTGAATGCAGCAGAACTACAATAGGGAACAGCCTGACTGCTCAGTTCCCTAGCCTCATCATACTGAATGTCAAGGAGAATTTCACACATATTTATCTGAATATAAAATAATAATGTCCCTGGTTGGGACATAAGACTGAGTTTGGAAATGGACAAACTGTGGGTTTGATGGAGTCAGATGGATGATTCTACAGCTTGGTGCTGGTTGAATGTCCCCTGAGCTTGTGTGTAAGCTGTAAGCACACAATCCTGTGTTAGGTGGGTTATTTTCTTATGTAAATGCACATGGAATTGCAACCAAAGCAGTTTCAACCTTAAAATTTGAATGGGCCCACTACCAAGCTGAACTCAGAGCTTATAAGCAAAATGACATCCATTTTAAAATAAGTGATTTGTTTTGAAATGTTCTTTCTTTCCAAGGCAAAATACGGATCATTGAAGGTCCCTTTCATCAACATCATCATCATCAACAACTTCAATACTACTACCATGATTTTCTTTACCTGTGGAAGATAGTGATTTTATGATATCCCAGATCTAGTACTGAGAGCAAATAACTGAGGTCATTCTGAGTTTGTTGAGAAGATCTAGCAGCAAACAGCTGATTGCATAGTACTATTTGCAAAAATGCATTAGCAACAAATGCTGAAGATAGATTTTGCCTAGTGAGCTATTCATCTTGAATTTGAACCCTTCTAGTTCAGATAAATATCTGAAGGCTAGAGTCCTCTCATCATGAACCAGAGAGACACAGATAATGCTGACAAATATTTATACCCTCTTCTATCTATCAAATTTAAAATAAAGCATTAGCCTTAATCTGCCAATCAGTCTATGATTTATACAATGCAGGATATCAGCTGCTTCTTAGATTAGTTATGGTGACTCGCCAATAAATCTGCCAATAACTTTGAAGGACATATCAAAGAATATGTAGCTTATGTCAATTCATAAATGTCAATGAAAAGCTTCACTGACTACCTCAGATTTGCAAAAGATACTGTTAAGACTATTTTTATATTCCTCATGTAAAATATCATAGTCCAAAAAGTCTGTCCATCAACCATGTCTCCTCCCAGGAAATTTTTTTAAAATACAGAATCTGAAGTGTGACTTCTTTGCTGCTGCTTATTTATTCATATCTATTTTTAGCCAGCTTTCCATGAAAAATTATATTAAAACAGGCCTGATAATAGTGATGATAAATGATTTTTTTATAAAACTCCAAACTTATAAATTTGCTAAATTCCTGCTTTCCATGGTTTTATCTCACTAACATAGAACCTGCCATCTAATGAACTTAGGTAACAATCTTATAGCAAGTCAGATCATCGACCTAGAATTTATGTATTTATTTATTAAATTTATTGGCCATACATCTTAACACAGGGTAACATTGGCCAGTTTTCATTATTAAAAAGATAAAATTATATAAAACCAATGGCACCACATCCACATGGAGAGAAGTAAGCGGCAGGGTACCACAAGGTTCTGTCTTAGGCCCAGTACTCTTCAGTATCTTCATAAATGACTTAGATGAGGGAATTGAAGGGGAACTCATCAAATTTTTAGATGACAACAAACTGACAGGAGTAACCAATACCCCAGAAGACAAATAGGATCCAAAAAGATCTTGACAAACCTGAACAACAAAATGAGTTTCAATGTGGAGAAAAGCAAAGTTTTACATTTAGGCAGGAAAAATCAAAGGTACAGATTAGGCGAGACCTGGCTCAAAAACAGCAACTGTGAGATGGATCTTGGAGTCCTAGTGGATGATCACTTGATCATGAGCCTGCAGTGTGCAGCCGCCGCCAAAAAAAGCTAATACAATCCTGGGTTGTATAAACAGAGGCATCGAATCAAGATCACATGAAGTATTAGTACCGTTTTATAAAACTCTAGTAAGACCACACTTGGGATACTGCAGACAAGTTTGGTCACCATACTACAAAAAAGAAGATCAGACCTTGGAAAAAGTTCAGAGAAGAGCAACTAAAATGATCAAAGGTCTAGAGACTAAAACAGATGAAGAACGGTTGCATGACTTGGGTTTGGCTAGTCTAAAGAAAAGAAGAAACAGGGGTGACATGATAGCAGTATTCCGGTATTTGAGGGGCTGCCACAAAGAAGAGGGAATCAAACTATTCTCCAAAGCACCAGAGGGCAAGACAAAAACAATCTGTGCAAGTACAGATTGTGTGAGACCTGATTCAAAAACAGTAACTGTGAGAGGCACCTTGGAGTCCTAGTGGATGATCACTTGACTATGAGCCAGCAGTGTGCAGCAGCAAACAAAAAAGCTAATACAATCCTGGTTGTATAAACAGAGGCATAGAATCAAGATCACGTGAAGTATTATAAAACCCTAGTTAGACCACACCTGGAATATTGCAGCCAGTTTTGACCAACATATCACAAAAAAAAATGTTGAGAGTTTGGAAAAAAATCAGAGAAGAGCAACCAAGATGATCAAAGGCCTGGAGACTAAAACATACGAAGAATCATGGGCGCTCCATCACTGGATATTTTTAAGAAGATACTAGACAGTCATTTGTCTGGGATGGTATAGGTTCTCCTGCTTGAGCAGGGGGCTGGACTAGAAGACCTCCAAGATCCCTTCCAGCTCTACTGTATTGTACTGTATTGTGTTGTGTTATATTGTATTACATTGCATTGTATTGTATTGTATAATACAAAATGCTATCAAAATACAAATGCTCAACAGATATTGTATTATCAATGGATAGTACAACAATGGTAGTTCTGATGGGCATATCCAGGGATTTAATTGGTGGTTTTCATAGTCTCCAAGTATACCCAGAAATGGTAGGAAATTGAACCTAAAATCCATTGCAAATAAAGCTGTTCCCCAGAGATGTGGCTTTTCCTCTTTTGAATTATTTTGTCTACGGAAAAGACCAAGATGATATGTCTTTCACTCCTCACAGCAATTGATTATTCCAACAGCTGAATCTTTCATCAGTTTTGTCAGTGGAGAACATCACTACTCCTGTGAACAGAAGGACAGCTCTATCTTCAAACATATCATTGTCATTCCATGCCACCAGCAACAGCTTTTGTTATTCAAGTTTGCTAGCATATATACAGGCTATGTCCCTAGAAGGTAGGCCAATGGCATATGAAATCCACATACATGTCTTTCTATGAATGTACTATGTGTGAAAATCAAGGGATGAATTCACCTTGTGAAAAGGGATACAGTACATATTCTGGATATGTAGTGTAAGTGATGTTGCAGAACACCGGTGCACCAATGTATGGAACAATAAATGAAAAAAACTTAAATACCATGTTTAATCAAGAGTCAAATCCAAAAAGTGGGACTTATATTGGGGTACATGGATTATATGAATCTTCCATCATTTGTGCCCCATTCACCCCCAGGAATGTTCCAATATTTTAGATGCTGAAACAGGTTTTAAAAAATGCATAGAAGCAATCAGCCCAGTCAGTTGAGTTGATTAAAACAGAATCTGTCCTAAAAGTTGAGCTGAGGCTGAAAGAATATTTTATCTTAGTTCTCCATTGCCTCTGTTCACACAATTATCTCCAGATCACTCTGGCTATCCTCTTGTTGTGGTAGCAATGTAAGAACAGTGATAATACTGTATAGATGTTGTAAATTAGGAGATCTATAAGAATCAGGGTCCTTTCTTAGAGGGTCAGAAAGAAGAGACCATGTTTGCAAATAGGGAAAAAATTCTCCTCAGATGTTCCTTGTAACCTTTAGGAATCTTTTCTCTTCCACTGATGATAACTTCCTATGTTTAGGCTTGCAAATCACATTAACAGAGTTTTTTTTATATCCCTCAATCCAAGATATCCCTTATATTGCTTTAGTTCTGCTCTAATTGTTAGGTCTTTTATTTGCTACTCAAACTTATGGGGTGATTCTGGGATACATACATTTCAGTTTATAGTTTACAACCTGGGCTGCACTCCACATCATAGTTCAAGAGCAAAGGATTGGGGCATTAGATTTTTAGAACCAATTGTGGGGTTTCTCCCCTCCTCTCCCCACAAGAGATTTTTAAAAAGATATATTGTGCCTGTGAAGAAAGTGAAAAAGTGAACATTCAGCAGAGAACTTTATATAAAACACCACTGAATTAACTTACAGTACATTTGTTAAACATGAATGGCTCTAATAATGACATTTCATTTAACAATGCCCTTTGTCTTTTCAGTTCATCAGTTACCTATTTCAGTAATGAACTGCAGTCATACCGTTCTGATTTTCTCCTAATGTAAAGGCTGAGATCACTTTGCTGCTAGTGGAGCATGATGCTATTATTCAGTTTGTGGCTTAAGGGGGAAAAAAGCTATAGAATATAGCACTATTGTAATTGGCCAATGGATACTGGGATTGCTAAGGGCAGCTAATAATTCTGTTCAACTTCTGTTGGGAAGAAATAAATCAAGCAATCTATCTCCACCGGCCCCAACAGTTGTATGTATATAATTTTAAATAACAGATCTAGAGAACCAGTTGTGTATAGTGGTTAAAGCATCAGGCTACAATTGGGAGACCGAGTTTTAGTTTTGTCTTAGGCACAAAGCCAGCTGGGTGACCTTGGGCCAGTCACTGTCTCTCAGCCCTAAGAATCAGGCAATGGCAAACCATTTCCAAAACCTTGCCAAGAAAACTGCAGGGACTTGTCCAGGCAAGAGTCCAGACTGACTTGAAGGCACCAAAAATAAAATTGCAGTCCTAGCCTTTATAGGGATTGGGGTAGGAGGGAGACTGGAAGGCCAGAAGCTGTTTATTAAATTTCATTCTGACTGGTTTTGGTAGTAAGTTTGCTATTATTGGTGCAGATTTTTAGCCAGAGTCAAGAATCTGCAGTATGCTTTATTAACACATTTCCTGATCTCAGAATAGAATTATTAGGATACACAAAGAGACACATACATGTGTGTGTGTGTGTGTGTATCCTACTCTAACCCAACTTAAGCAAAAATGATCATGACGTGATCTATAAGACTTTAATTAAGAAATGAAACCACATTTAGTAGCTTTAGTGACTCATGTATGCAAAATATCTGCAAATAAAAGAGAAAACAAGGACTTTCTAAAGCACAAATTTC